>NC_056730.1:455199358-455371858 GCF_019279795.1 Protopterus annectens | reverse complement strand
GTGCACGCTGATTGGCCAGCGGTTATACTAATGGAAAAGGTCCGTCGCCGGACTTTTTCCATTAGTATAACTGCTTTTTTAATGAGTTTAATGGGTTTAACATAAAATAAGCAACGGAGATCCGCTGCTTATTTTAGCTGTCTCGCTATGTTAAACCCATTTAACATAGCGAGGCAGTGTAGTAGCAACGGAGAAAGCAAGATCTCCTATAGACTCGCGCTATGTTAAATGAGTTTAACATAGCGAGAGTTTTAAAGCAACGGAGATGTCCGCGTTTATTTTTAACCGTCTCGCTATGTTAAACTCATTTAACATAGCGAGAGATAAAAAAAGCAACGGAGATCTTGCTTTCTCGTTGTTGCTTTCACAGTCTGATGTACCGCGCAGGCGCCGAGCAATATCAGAACTGCCGCGATGCCAGACATCTGCGGAAGGGCAGTAAACAGATTATATTATGCCATTATTTAAGAAAAGTAACAGTTTCTTTTCTTAAATAATGTCATTAAGCAATATAATAGTGAGTGTGGTAACATTTTTTAATGTACCATCGTTTGTTTTGTGCTTGGCTCTTCGGGACCAAACCACGCCAACCGTGGGTAAATTTAGCATTACCCACACCCAGGCGTGGGTTATTGCTATAATATAACTCATTCGTAGACTCTAGTCATGTTATTAGCATTTCACTGTAAAGTACATTTTGATGTAAGGTATATAGGTGTTTTAAACTATACTGTATTTTGAATTTCAGTTGCGTGAAACATGTAGTATACACAATTTAAGTATAGATATTGCCAAGTTGTTTTGATACTTATTTTTTACTGAAAAAAGTTATGTTTTCATTTCTGAGAGGCTAACCTTCATCCATACAGTGTTAAAAATGTTTATAAAGAGTAAATGATTTGGAAACTGCTTATACTAAAGAAGTAAATATATTTTCAAGGTTCTAAATTTAGTACAAAATGTGGCTGCTGCAAGCAGTTTGTCTTATGTGTTGGTCATGTTAGTATGGCTACAATGGCTGTAACATGTTCTTTATTTGTTATCAGGATCCGTAATATAGGGATTATGGCACATATTGATGCAGGAAAGACCACAACTACAGAGCGAATGTTGTACTATGCTGGGTACACTAGGACATTGGGAGGTAGGTTTAACTATGTAGTAAGACTCTCATTGTTGCATATTTGAAGAATAGGACATATTTCTAATTGTTCTACATCGTTGCTCCTGTTGTTCTTGCTGCCAACCTACCTTGTGAGATCATGCTTTTCATTCAGATATGCCATGGAGTCCTAATTCTTCCGTAATACATATATCTGGGAAAGAGTGCCAGACACCAATGGCTATATACTCATGCTGGATCTTATGTAATGGGTCAGATGCAAAACTCAGTGGCATAGGATCTGTGACAAGTGATGGATAATATGTGCTACTGCAGACATTTTTCCTGTGTTATTTCTCACTCATGATATCTAAACACCTTGCTAGTGACAGATTATGCTACTTTCTGTGCTCTTCCTGCTCTCTTTTACTCTGTGTGTTTAGCTTGAATCCCCACTTATGATTTCCCATGTTTGTATTGCTGTTACCATGTGGGCCATGCTCATTTTATTCCTAGAAGATGCAAATATTCTTATCTATTTACAAGTAAAGCTTACTAGTCCTGTGACATCAGTGCCAGTACACTGTTAGACAACACAGCGAACATTTACAGGGCAAAATGAAACGGTAGCTATGTGAAGGTTTTCAAAACATCATGAGCGTGCCTTCATTGAAGGTTGAACGTCAAGCTGGCACCTCGGCGTTTCGTAAAAATCTACTGCCAGTCATTAGCAGACCAGAGTTCCGCTGTGGCGACCCCTTACCAAGAAAAGCCGAAAGGCCAACAAAGATGTATGACACACTGAAAAGGGTGTGCAGTCTCTAGTTTGTAGTGCATAGTTTGTGGAGCCCTTTCACTTTGACATTATTTTTCTTTTAATATTTTAAATGTAATATTAAGTTTGGCTGAAAAAGTATTCAAATGTCTTTTCAGACGTGGGTAAAGCAGATAAAAAGGTGTCATTGTCACTAAGGACATCTCAACTCTGACTATGGACAAAACTGTGGTGTTTGGTTTGTAATTACTTGACTGAATTACTTATTTGGTTTCAATGTTGAGCAGGAAGTGTATAACAGAGGAGTAAAAAATGAACTACATATTTGAAGACATATTCACATATGAAGTGAAAATATTGGCTATTTAGCATTGTATGCTTATTTATTTATTTGTGTTAGAGTAAATAAACTAATCTAGAAATTGCATTTATCTATAACTTGGGTCAAGTGGCAGTAACAATTTTTCAAAATAAATAAATACATTACAAACAGACCACTTTTCAAACCAATATTCCCATAAGTTTACATTATAACCAGCATTAACATTTTGGATGCATTGTAGCTCTCTTGTCCATCATTTACATTAAGGTCACATTCTCCTAAAATAGCATACATTCTTGTGTAATTACTTTTCATGAGGTCAGTCCTAATTTTGTATTAAAATATTCTGCAACAAACAAGGCAGCAGCAGAATAACTGCAAAGTAATTGGTTATTCTTGTTTATCCAAATTTTCAGAAAGGAATCAGACTAACATTTTAAAAAATGCACAAGGTCTTCAGTATGAATTAATCATTTAACAATACAAAAGGCTGTCATTCTGCTGTTAGGAGTCATCTGTAGCATAAGCAGGAACTTCTTTTGTGAAAACAGAGATGAGGTAGTCCAGGGAATTTGGTGAACACATTTCTATCTATACACTGTGGGTAAATGTGTTCTGACAGTAAGAGATATATATTTTCTGTCAGAAAACATGAAAAAAGTAATGCTTAAAGAATAATGAACAGGAATTTAAAATCGAATGAGCATACCCCCTGATTTCCTGAGATCTAATAGTCCATAATAAAATTTATCATTAACTTGAATTTTGACTTATGTAGCTCTACCTGCAAACCATCTTTAGATGAGAAGCTGGGTCAGTTAACTTCCTTAGCAGACATCATACTTAGGGCACTGCTGAATTAATGTTTCTAATCTGTTAAAGCTTTTCTCCTTGGAACTCTGCTGAAAAGGGGGTTTTGACTAAACCCAGTCAGACAAATCAGGTAAGCAAAATAAAATAAATAAAGGTAAATTAAAATCTCTGGCTATTATAAGTAGAAGACATTTGAATCTTATCAGCAAACAAAGCCTCAGTAGACACATTATGACCTAGTGGCAATGGATCCATGCTTGTGTAAAAGAGCATTACTCCATGATAAAAATATTATGCTTTATTTAATGGACCATCTGTAGAAGAGCTGAATTTGTGGCCAGGCATTTCAGGGAGACTAGTTACTAGCACAAAATGGCATCTGTCGGTCAGTCTACTGTGGAAATTCCATACCACACATTTTGACCACAGAACATGGACCAAAACACAAAAGGAGGGGGTATATCCATATTCATCAAGGATACCTACACCTCCAGGTTAGTGGCGCAGCATGATACCTCCGAGATCATCCATGTGCAGCTAACATCAGGCAAATCTGCAATGCAAATTGTGGCCTGCTACAGATCACCCTCCATGACCCAGGACTACCACTCCGCCTTTCTGGAGACACTGGAAAACATGAAGGTCCTAACGAACACCCTGATATTGGGCAATTTCAGTTACCCTACCGTTAACTGGGAAAACTACTCAAGTACAAACTCCCAGGTCCAGTGCTTCCTGGAATTTATCAACTCAAATGCCCTGGATCAGCTGGTAAACTCCCCTACCAGAGGTGAAAACATATTGGACCTGGTCATCACCAACATGGGCGATGGGTATTCCACACCGGAGGTCAACCCATCACTGGTTAGATCAGACCATAAACTAATCACTCCACACCACACCACCACCTCCAACCAAGGAAACCACAGTGAAAAACTTTTCTATAGCAAACTTCACCTTACTTAAGACAGAGGTGGTAAGTTTCACAGCCCCCACGCTAAAGTATAACAGTGTGCAAGATGCACTCTGTGAGCACCTAAGATAACAGTGTTTAAGATGCAGGAACCTTTACAAATGCACTCTATGAGCACCTACAAGGATGCAAGGATCCATAGAAAAAACAAGACTCACTCCCCTAAGAGAAGAAAACCAGTCTGGTGGACCCCTGCCATAAACAGGCTATACAATAGAAGGAGGAAACTACATCAGAAAAAAAGCAAATCCCAAGAAGGAAAGACATCCCTGATCAGTATCAGTAAGAAACTAAGGTCCCTCATAAAATCATCGAAGGCTAACTTTGAAAGAAAAATAGCCAAGGATTCGAAAGATAACCACAAAGCCTTTTTGAGGTATGTCAAGAATCTAAGTGGCAACTCACAGATATGCCCTGAGCTAGTGCAAAATACCACAAAATGTACTGAACCCACTGATATTGCCAATATCCTGGCAGATAGATTCAGTGCAAACTTCACCCCCCTCTCATCCCCAAAAGGGCCCACAATACTGGAAAAGTGTAGTGTCCCAGAAATCACAGACGCACAGGTGAAAACAGCCCTTTCAAAAGCAAAAAGCACAGCATCAGTGGGGCCAGATGGTGTCCCAAGCTCCGTCTTGCACGAACTACAGAACGGACTAACTAACCCCCCACCTAAATGCACTGTTCAACCTCAGCCTCTCCACAGGCTACGTCCCCATAGAATGGTGCACAGCAACGGTTATTCTGCTCCACAAAGGAGGGGCCACAACTGACCCTGGTAACCATTGCCCCTTAAGCCTGACTAGCCTGGTCTGCAAGGCTATGGAGCGCATCATCATGGAACTCATTAACCAAGACATTGGGAACCTCCAAACACTTGACCTGACCAGTTCGACTTTAAGGGCAGATCATGCCTACTAAACCTGGTTGACTTCTTCGAGACAGTCACCAAGGCCATAGATGAGGGGAAGGTAGTTTACACAGCCTACCTTGTCCTCGCCAAGGCTTTTGACACCATTCCCCACTCAAGAATTATAGAAAAACTCACCAGCTTGAACATAAACCCCCACGTCACGAGATGGGTTGCCAACTGACTTACAGGCAGAATTCACCCGGTAAGAATAGCAGGCTCCAGGTCCGACTCTATGCCAGTCACAAGTGGTGTCCCAGAAGGCTCAGTCCTGGGACCCCTACTGTTCGGCATATACTTCTCAGAAGTACAGACAAACACAGGAGGACTGTGGCTAACCAAGTTCACCGATGACTGGAAATTGGGAGTCATAATTGACTCTCCGGCTGACACGGACATTCTCCAAAAGGGCCTTACTGAGACGGACACCTGGTGTCAGTGTCATGGTCTCAAGCTAAATGCCAAAAAATGCATAGTCATCCCGTTTGGGAAAAACAAAACACCCATGAATTACCACATAGGTGGCAGCCCCCTTAATACAGAAGAGGTAATAAGAGATCTGGGGACCCAGGTAGATAGTAATCTCTCCTTTGACAATCATATTGCCAAAGTAGGTAGGAAATCCTTCTATGTAGCCCATCTAATTACTAATGGGTTCCCATCTAGAAGTAAAGAGGTTGCAGTGCCCCTCTACTTGTCACTCATCAGACCCATCATGGAGTACAATGTACCTCACAAGACACTTCCAGCAGCTGGAAAGACCACAAAAGTTCCTCACCAAGAGGATTACTGGCCTCAAACATATGTCCTATGCAGCCCGACTGGAAAAACTCCAGCTGTACTCAGTGGCATATTGCTTACTAAGAAGTGATCTCTGCCTGACTTACAAAGCCAGTCCAACTCAGAATTGATGGACATGCTCCACTTAAAGAAATCCAAGTCACTGCAACCCACTCGCTCTAGTAAGCTAAACCTCGCCACAACAATAAATAGAACATGCTGGAGGGATAGATTCCTGTCACAGAGACTCCCCATGCTTTGGAACAAAATTCCTAACTACATTAGGCAGAGCCCCTCACTAACACTCTTCAAGAGAAACCTTGACGAGTGGATGGGTAACAGAAAATACACCCCTGGGATCACTTCATTGGTTCTTCTTGACAGAGGCTCAGTTAATTAATCAATGGGGTGGCGAAAACTGACACACACTGGCTAGGCTTATAAAAGCCCTCGGGCAGATAGCCTAGTACCTACCTATTAACCTATGAACCTAAAAGCATGCAGCAAAAATTGGGTGACCTGGAAAATCAGCAGAGATATAGCATTATGTGGTTGTTGGAGTTAAATATAGCATTGGAAGGCAAAGCTCTTGGTCATGTTTCTATATCGCAGTTACCCAGAGCCTTGCACCTTACCTATGTCGCTCCTTGTCAGCTCATGATTTGGTACATCTTTGTTTGTTGTCATCTCAAATAAATGCTCAGTCCTTTTGGCAGTTGGGTGCAGACCCTTTTAATACAAGGCCCTGATTCAGTAAATGTCATTCTGAGAACTGGCAAGGTATACCAAAATGTATCCTTTGAGTAGTATGAACATCTTTCAATATGTGGAGATTGTTCAGGAGGTAAAACATCATATCTGTACATATAATGCAAAGATACAAGTCTGAGTCAAAACTAGACAGAATAACAGACCTTTGCATTTACTCCAAATATAAGGATCGACAAATCAATAGAGAGTGCAGGAAGTATAAAGCAGATTTGACCATAGCAGTGAAGGAAAATGCAAGGCCATACCTAAGATGGGTGGCTGACTAGCATGGGCACTACTTCACAGGCCAGGAAAACTGCTGGCCTATAGTTTGAAGAAAAAACAGGTCTTTTTACATGCTGTCAGCAGAGAGAGTAACTGACCCTGAAGGTATCATTGCAGAATTTGCTAAGTGCTCCTATACTGAGACACTGATATTGTACAGTTTCAAAGAAAGGGACCATAAGAGAGTTTCTTGAATCCTTCCTCCTTTACTCTTTGTTTCATGAGCAAGTGTAGTAGCCTCAGTCCTCCATCTCTGTTGAGGAAGTGTTAGAATTTGTAACAGGTTGCTAAGGTGGAAAGACTCAAAAGGCACTGAAAGGCTCACAACCTGTCTGCATAAAGTATTAAAAGACCAACTAAGAAAACGACTCTGCTGGACCTAGTCCTAAAAATGTGCCAGTGAGACAACCTCCTCCCACCCTATGAAATAACCCAGAAGCATTGTCTATCAAAGCCTGGAAAAGACCCCTGTAAGACACAGAATTGTTGGCCCGTCTGTTTACTTCTGGAGCTAAATTCTTTGCTGACCTACTGGCTGCTATGCTCCAGCAGCTACTGCTTAATCTGACGTAACACTATGTATTTATATGTATTTATAGTTTGTTTGCCAGGATAGTCTGTTAGGCCACTAGGAGCCTGTTTTCAATGGAGTCCTGGGGAGAAAAGCTCCAGAAAATTACAAATTACAGATTTAACATAAGAGTAAGTTATTAGAGAAATATAATGTGCACAAATGAAGCAAAATTAAACAAATAGAAAAACACATATTAGTAGAGTGCACATATTAGTACAATGCAATAATTGTAATTACAGTCGAAGTTTTTAACAGTTTAACATATTAGCACAATGCAGTAACAGAAACAGTCTAAATTTTTTAACAGTTATGCTAATTCATACAGTTAACTTCTAGGCTACTGAATTGTACCATTCTGGGAGTTTTGCTAATTTCTAGAGTTTATTAGGGGTACAAAACAATGGGAGGCTCTTATGAATTATAACTTGTAGAGAGTAGCTGTAGTGGAGAGAGATTATGTGGGGTGGGAGCAAGAGCATCCCCATAGTGAAGTTAGGTGTGTGTGAAGTAAGGTTTTGAATGAAGAGAGGCCGTTGGTAAAAAAAAAGCTTTTTGCGCATGTGTGACAATAGGAGGTACTGCCAGCCATGGTAGAAAAAGTAGGGCAGTGGATGTATGACTTGTGGCAACACTGCTAGCTGGAATGTTCTAAATAATTATATGTAATTTGTACATCAAACTGATTTGTACAGATGCTTGTACTGAAAATGTATTTGTAAGGTTTGCTTGTGTTAAAATGTATCAACAGTGCACCCTGCTGGAATGAAAAGAAACATACATTTATTACTGTAACTGAATATGTTTTAATAGAGGATGCTGGGACAGCAGAGGTTAACCAGCTAGCTTACCTTAAGAAAAATAAGGTAAATGTAAATGAGCTGTTAAACCATTAAAATGGTACCCCACAGTGCTGAATAGGACTGGAGACAGTGGGTCTGGAAGAAGACCTTATTCATTAGCTCAGTAAAAAGAGGGGAAGCCCTAGGCACTGCCATGAACATTTAGATGTCTATTGTAACTGTCCATGCTAAATTCCTATCTCCGCTTCAAAGGGGATACTCTGAGAACCTAGAGTCAGGTGACCAGATGAGGTCATTCTGCAAACTATCTTGGATATTATATTTTACAGGGCATAGTCTCTGAGTATTCAGTGTTCGGTTTTGGGGAACCTGACTAGAAAGACTGCTCACATATTTCATTGTTCCTTGCTCTATCAAGTAAATTGTTAGGGAATAGCAATTCTCCTAGATTCAGTCAGGAATATAGTGAAGCTTAGTTTAGAGATTGTTTTTCTTTACTTGTATGAGTCTGTCCATCAGTGTTATTTTCAATATTTCCTGTAATTTGAACTCTGTGGTTTACAGTAAATATACATTTAATATGTTCTTGTTCTTTTATTATTTATTATTAAATATATTTAAAGTTTTCTTTGTGACTGGTCCTTTTTAGAAAATATTTAAGCTTTGATAGTATTTATACATATAAATTTGGTGATAACACTGGCCACTCCTGAAAGCCTTGTTGTTTGATCAACATCACCATTTGCGTTAATTAACTTCACTTGGCATAATTGAATACCCTTTTAAGAGCCTTATATAGTAACTGACTGATGGCAGTGAATCTGATAGTCTAGGCAAAGTTGGTAGAGTGGGTAATCTGTGCCAGCCTTTTCCAGGTTTGTGTGTGTGAAAATTAAATCTCAGAGTGTGTGTGTCAGCTACTTGGGGCAGGTACATAAAGCAATGGTTAAACAGTGCCAGTGGGGGGCCTTATTGGAGGTGTGGGGAGAGACAGATAGAGACATCCAAACCCCAGGCTGAGTGTGTGCCCTGTGTGCTCTTAAGGGAAATTGTGCTTGATGCAGAGAGGTCTGCATCTGGAAATACTGAGTGTATCCATTTGTATTCCAAGTGCCCATCCCTGTCCAGTGTCAGTGGTGAGGATTTAGGCTCCTTGATTACTGGCAGAGTGTGGGGACATCACATATTCATAAGTTCATAGGTGTGTACTAGGGTAATGGCCCTGGAGCCTTTACAAGCCTAGCCCATAGGATTAGCCTGGCATAGTGCCACCCAACCTTAGTTTCTAGTGCCTCTGTCAAGTAGAGCCACTGGAATGATCCCCGGGGTGAATTTTCCATTTCCCATCCACTCATCAAGATTCCTCTTGAAGAGGGCCAGTGAGGTGCTCTGCTTGACGTGTATGGGAAGCCTATTCCATAGCATGGCAGTCTCTGGGTTATGAACCTGTCCCTCCTGCATGTTCTGTTGATTGTGGTAATGAGGTTAAGGTCTCTGGAGCATGTGGTGCGGAGGGATTGGGATTTCTTTAGATGTAGCACTTCTAACAGACCTGGCTTTCTACGTCAAGCAGAGATCACCTCTAAATAGGCTGTATGAGACAGAGAATAGTTGGAATTTTTTTGAGTCTGTCTATATGGGATAAATGTTTAAGGCCTAGGATCCTCTTTGTAAGGTACTTTTGTGGCCTCTCCAGTTGTTGCAGGTGTCTAGTGAGGTACATGCCTAATGGGGCATTGTACTTGATGATTGGCCTAATAAGAGAAGAGTAGAGGGGAGACAATTACCTCTTTCTTCCTGGATGCAAAACCCTTAGCAATGAGATGTGCCACATAGGACTTCCTGACCACAGTGGCAATGTGGTGGTCAAAAGAGAAGTTGCTGTCTACCTGTGTTCCTAGATCTCTTATAACGCCTTCTGTGTTCAGTGGACTACCATTGATGTGGTAAGGGAACCGGGCTTTTCCCAAGGGGGATGACAACACATTTTTTGGCACTGAGCTTAAGGCCATGGTTTTGGCACCAGTCATTGGTCTGGAGAGCAGTGGTGGGATATTAATTGAACTCCTGCAGCCTGTAAGCAGTTTTATTTATTTATTTACATTTGGTTACAGAGAAAGTCCGACTGGGTGAAAAACACATTTTCAGTGGAGGCCCGGAGAGAAAAGCTCCTCATGTATCTTAAAAGTGCATAAATGTATACTATTACAGAAATTATACAGTAATCAATAGCATTTTAGGCAATAAACATATTGCAAAAGACAAATTAACTGAGATGAAGTACAAATTAACATAGATCCAGCAGGTACAGTTTTTTTTAAAGTAACTTCAGTTAAATATAACAATATTGAGAAATGTTAAATATAGCTATTAGTCAGAAAAGCTAGGATAGTTAGAACAAACAATTGTACAGCCACTTAGCCTGGACTAGTACAGGTACAAAGCCAAGAGTCATTAAGGAAACTTTTCTACTCTCAAGTAGCCACAAAGTAGACATTCAGAGTTTCTTATCACAATAGTTTTATTTATTTCCTTTTTATTAGCTTAGTTAGTCATGGACAGCGGACAAGGATGTCAGCAGAGGATTATGGCAAGGTGACAAAGAATCATTTGGGATTGATGTGCCAATCCACAGGACTGGTGCATGCCAACCTGACTAAAGGGGAAATGATTGCAGCCTTCATCACAGCTGCAGCACAGAACAGCAACCAGGAAGACAGCCAGTCTGGCTTTAGGAATATACAGCTCTTAGAAACAGGACAGTTCAACTTTTCCTCAGAGGACTTAAAAATCCATCCAGAGTTAGAGACCTGAACTGGAGGCCAAACATTCGGTACTAGAATCATCAGAGAGACTGCAGCATTTGGTGGCTGAAGAAAATGAGAAACTGCTGTGTTTTGGAGGCCGAAGAAAATAAGATACTGCGGCATTTGGAAGCTGAAGAAAAGAAGATGCAGCATCAAGATGAGAGGAAGATGCAGACTCTTCGCCTGGGTAATGGGGGATGGAATAACTGAACCCCTGAAGCAATAAAGGTCAGTAAATTTCTGCCATAATTTACAGAGGATGATAATTCTGATAGTTTTATTCATATATTTGAAAGGGTATGTTAACAGTATAATGTTGACCAAGGCCTCTGGGTACTGTTCCTGACCTTCTTATTCCATGGTAAAGCTATAACTGCTGTTTCTAAATTGTTTGTTACTGACTGCTTTAGCTACAGTTAAAAAATGTTTATTGGAATGTTTCAAGTTAACACTTGAAGCTTACAGAAAAAAGTTTTGTGAGCATAGACACAAGGCAAATGAAAGAGTGTGTGATTATACTGCTGAATTAAACACGTGTTTTCATATGTGGGTGAGTGGGTGTCAATTCACCACTTTTCAAGGGCTAGTAGACCTTTTGGTGAGGGAACAAGCCCTTGACACTTTGACTGAGGACGTCAGAATCTGGTTGGCAGACAGGGAATGCAGCTCTAATGATGAGCTGGGGAAAAAAGGGGGATTTCTACTTAGCAAGCGGGGCATCATTGCACAGGAAAGGGATACCTAGTGTTGCACATAGTTATAAGTGAACCCATGGTGGGCAGCCTAAACCACCCCAACAGATTCTGCCAGTCACAGGGGAAGCCAATAGTTCAGGTACACAGCTAGGATCAAGGTTAAATGTTTTAAATATAACCAGTGGGGCCATGTAGCATATAGATGTCCATGGAGACAAGGTCGCGAACAAAAGGTAGGGGAGCCAGCAAGTGGGAACAACAGAATGCCAGTGGTAAGTTGTCTGGAGACAATAGGGGTATCAAGCTACTCTCAGAGTTTGTCTCCTATCTTGGTGGATGGAAAAAGGTCACTACCAAGAGAGAGACAGCCTCTGTAATCATTGTAGAGCCTGCAGTGGTTAAAGAGGAGCAGTACTTGCTTGGGCAGTCCACTCCCGTCATAGTTTTAGGAGGGATCCCATTCCAGATGCCTTTGGCCAAGGCTCATGTTGACTGGGAGGGTGGAAAAAGCAAGCAAGTAGGTGTGTTTGAGGATATCCCTGCACATGTCTTGATAGGGAATGATTTTGATAATGCAGTACCTTGTGTGCCTGCGGTGACATGCAGTTATACTTGGAGACAGGCATATAGGTCTGGTAGCCTGGGGGACACCCAGACAGACTGCATCCCTGAAGTTAGGACTAGTAATGTAGTTAATTCAGAGAGGGGGCTACCCTGCAGTATTGAGCCTGAAGATGAGCCATGGCTGCTGGTAGGTATTGATGTTCCCTTGGACAGGGTGTGACTGCAAGGGCAGAGGTGAGTGGTATTACCCAGGCTGACAGTGAGGCACCGCTGTCAGAAGATACCAGACTTCCTGTGGAAGGGGAGCTGGGAAAGATCACAAAGATAAAATTGAGAGAGGCTTAGCTCTCAGACCCTACAGTACAAGGCTTGAGGGAGGTAGCTGGGGAGGCACCTGATTCTTGAGGAAAAGACTGTATACCGGAACGGATCTACTACTTTTGATCGACAGAACATTTGATGGAAACTCAATTGATCGAAAACCAGTATTCATGGCAATTAACAGGGATTTTTCCCCCTCCCCAAAGTTGTGCGACACTGGAGTTGATATTATAAAGGTGGGGGGTACAGTCCCCCACATTAGGGGGTGTGGGGGGCGAATCCCCCCACCTACTTTCATTTAAAATATATACATTTTCTTTTATTTTCTTCTTTTAAAGGAAATTAGGTGGGGGGCTGTGCCCCCCCCTACCTTTATATATCAACTCCAGGGTCGCACGACTGTGGGGATGGGGACAAATCCCTGTCAATTGCCATGAATACTGGTTTTCGATCAAATGTGCTGTCGATCAAATGAGTTTCGATCTAATGTGCTGTTGATCAAAAGTAGTAGATCTACCGGAACAAAGGGTTACTGTATAGAGTGTGGATCCCTGAGGGAGGGCTAGAAGATGAAGTAATACAGCAATGGGTAGTGTCCAGAGCCTACCATCTGGGACTTCTAGCCATAGCCCATGACATTCCTTTTGCAGCTCATTGGGCATAAAGCATACCGACAGATGTATTTTGCACAACTTTTTTTGGCCTGGCATTGCCATGGATGTAACCAGGTATTGCAGGACCTGTGAGCAGTGCCAAAAGGTAGGCAAGGTAGGAGACAAGATCAGCGCTCTTTTAATGCCTTTTCCTGTGATTGAGGAGCTGTTTCAAAGGGTAGCTATGGATACTGTGGGGCCTCTGAGTACCCCAAGTTCCACAGGGAAGAAGCGTGTCCTAGTGGTCATAGATTATTCTGCTAGATACCCTGAGGCAGCAGCTGTGCCCTCCATCGAGGCAGAGGAGGTGGCAAATGTTTTACTAGAGATTTTCAGAAGGGTAGGTTTCCAAAGAGAAATACTGACTGACAGAGGTGCCAATTTCCTGTCAGACCTGCTGGCTTGCCTGTGGGAGAGCTATGGGGTAAAGCATGTAAAAACCACCCCTAACCTCTCCCCAAAACTAATGGTCTTGTGGAGAGGTTAAACTCTACACTTAAGACCATGCTACAGGCATTTGCAGACCAGTTTAAGAGAGAGTGAGACAAATGTTTGCTCCATCTGTTTACTTACAGGGAGGTGCCCCAGGAATCCACAGTTTTTTTGCCCTTTCAGTTGCTGTTTGGGTATAGGGTGAGAGGGCCCTTGGATTTGATTTGTGATGAGTGGGAAGGTGAGTGTGAATCCCACAAGGTGTCTGTTGTGGCATATGTCCTAAACTACAGGATGAGGCTCAGGGAGCTCATGGGCTTGTCCCAGAAGAAACTTGCAGGAGCTCAACATCAGAAAAAGGTCAGGTATGACAGGCATGCTGGAGCCAGAGAGTATGCTGTGAGATAGCAGGTGATGGTGCTCATTCCTGTCAGACACAGTAAGCTGCAGGCAGCTAGGGAGGGACCCTTCAAAGTGGTAAGGAAGGTTAATAATGTTAACTACATTGTAAAACTGCTAGGCAAGAGGCAGAGGCACACATTGTCCCATGTTAACATGATGAAGCTTTACCATGATAGGGAGGCCCTTGTGCTGAGTATTTGCAGTGGCTGGCAGGAGAGTCTAAGGGGGATCTGGTGACTGATCTCAGTGAGGCTTGGACTGACACCTCAGTGGAAGGGGTGGCAGTGTCTCAGCAGCTATCCCCTACCCAGGTACGAGAAATCCAAGCAGTGTTACAGGAGTTTGGAGACATGTTCACTGGGAAACCAGGGTGCACCACCATGTGGACACAGGGCCCCAAAGACATATCAAGCAGGCCCTTTCTAGGGTGCCTGAATGAGTCAGGCAGACACTGAGGGATGAGATGCAGGAGATGTTGGCATTGGAAGTAATCCCGGAGTCCAGCAGTCCCTAGACCTCCCCAGTGGTGTTGGTACCAAAAAAGGATGGCAGCACCAGGTTGTGTGTGGACTACAGAAGACTAAATAGTCACACAGAGTCAGATGCCTACACCATGTCTGGGACAGATGAAGCCTTAGAGAAGCTGGGTGGGGCTAAGTATCTGACCACTATTGAGCTGAACAAGGGCTTCTGACAGGTGGCCTTGACTCCCAGTGCTAGAGAGAGAGGTCAGCCTTTGTGACTGCTTTTGGCTTGTATGAGTTCATGAAAATGCACTTTGGGATGAAAAATGCTCCACTGACTTTTCAGAGGCTGGCAGATCATAGCCTAGCAGGAGCAGGAGATTATGCCCTTCCTTACCTGGATGATATTGCCACCTACACCCATTCCTGGCAAAAGCACCTTCAGCATGTCAGGGAGGTGCTAGGCAGACTGAAAAGTCAGGGTTGACCATTAAGCCCAGTAAGTGTCAGGTAGGTATGACAGAGGTCTCCTACCTTGGGCATAGGGTGGGGAGTGGTAAGGTCAGACCAGATCTTGCCAGTGTGGAAGCCATTCTGACCTTACCCCTGTTACCAAAAAGTAGGTGAAGACGTTCTTAGGGACAGTGGGGTACTATAGAAAGTTTGTCCATAATTACAGTACAATAGCTGCTCCCCTTGTAGAACTGACAAGGAAAAAAACGACAAAATAAGGTAGTGTGGACCCCAGCATGTGAGCAGGCATTCTAGAAGTTTAAAGGAGGAGGACCACCTGTTTTAGCCAGTCCAGATTACAGCAAATAATTTGCTGTGCAGGTGGATACTTCAAACCATGGGGTGGGTGCTGTGTTTAGCCAGGTTTCCTCAGAAGGAGAAGAGCACCCGGTGGTATATATATCTCAGCTATAGACTCCAGCCCAGGGAGTAATATTGTGCAGCTGTAGAAAAGGAATGCCTAGCCATAGTATGGGCACTGCTGAAACGTCAGCCTTATTTGCATGGAAGGAAATTCACTGTAGTTACAGACCCCAGTCCCTTAACATGACTACAAAGACTCAGCCAGCAAAATTCCAAGTTATTAAGGTGGAACTTAGGACTGCAGGCATATGACATGATAGTGCAACACCATAGTGGGGTCAGTAATGCCAAAGCAGATGGGCTATCCAGACAGGGAATGGGGGTAACATATTCCTAGATAGGCTTATTTCTCTCAAGCCACATTTTTCCAGGGTCACTTGAAAAGCTAGTGTCATTCTTCTAAAGGGAGAGAGGTGTGACGATAGGAGGTACTGATAGCCATGTTAGGAGAAGTAGGGCAGTGGATGTATGACTTGTGGCAGCACAGCTAGCTGGAATTTTGTAAATAATTATATGTCATTTATATATCAAACTGATTTGTACAGATGCTTGTGCTGAAAATGTATTTGTTAGTTTTGCTTGTTAAAATGTATCAACAGTGCACCCTGCTTGAATGAAAATAAATGTGCAGGTATTATTGTAACTGAATTAAATGTGTATGTTTTAATAGAGGATACTGGGTCAGCAGAGGTTAACCAGCTAGCTTACTTTAAGAAAAATAAGGGAAATGTAAATGAGCTATAACCCATTAAAATGATACCCCACAGTGCTGAATAGGACCGGAGATGGTGGGTCTGGAAGAAGCCTTTGTTCATTAGCTCAGTAAATAGGGGGGAGCCCTAGGCACTGCCATAAATATTTAGATGTGTATTGTAGCTGTCTGTGATAAATTCCTGTCTCAGCTTCAAAAGGGGATACTTTGAGAACTTGAGTCAGGTTACCAGTTGAGGTCATTCTGCAAATCATCTTGGCTATTATATTTTACAGGGAGTAATGTCTGAGTATTAAGTATTCTGTTTTGGGGAACCTGACTAGAAAGACTGCTCATGTATTTCATTGTTCCTTGCTCTATCAAGTAAGTTATTAGGGAAGAGTAATTTTCCTAGATTCAGTCAGGAATATAATGAAGCTTAGTTTAGAGATTGTTTTTCTTTATTTCTATGAGTCTGGCCATCAATATTATTTTCAATATTTCCTATGATTTGAACTCTGTGGTTTACTGTAAATATATATTTAGTATTTTCTTGTTCTTTTATTATTTATTATTAAATATATTTAAACTTTTCATTGTGGCTGGGCCTTTGTAGAACATATTTAAGCTTTGAGAGTAATTGCACTAATTTATTTGGTGATAACTCTGGCCACTCCTGAAAGCTTTGCTGTTTGGTCAACATTACCATTTGTATTAATATTAACTTCACTCAACATAATTGGATACCCTTTTAAGAGCCTTTATAGTAACTGATTGGTGGCAGTGAATCTGCCTTATAATCTGGGCAAAGTTAGTAGGTGATCTGTGCCAGTCTTTCTCAGGTGTGTGTGTGTGTGTGTGAAAATTAAATCTCAGAGTATGTGTGTCAGCTACTTAGGACAGGGACACAAAGCACTGGTTTCACAGTGCCACTGGGGAGCCTTATTGGGGACCTGAGGAGAGACAGATGGAGACACCCAGACCCAGGCTGAGTGTGTACCCTGTGTGCTGTTAAGGGAAATTGTGTTTGATGCAGAGAGGTTTGCATTGGAAATACTGAGTCTGTCCATTTGTACTCCAAGTGCATGTTCCTCTTCAGTGTCAGTGGTGAGGATTCAAGCTCCTTGATTACTGGCCCAGTGTAGGGACATCACAGCATAGAGCATGTAAGAGCATTAATTTACCTACTTGGAGGAACAAAGTAAAGTGATGGATCCTTTGTGTCTGTTTTAATTGATTTAAAGTTGACCATTGATGTCATAAAGTGTGTTGTCACATCACATCATGAATATAAAACAAATACTGCTGTGTATCTATGACAATATGCAGCATAATCTTAACACTTAATTTACTTATTATGGCTATATTTCTGGTCCCACTTTAATATACGTAATGGTTCTGAATAAGAAAGAAAATTCTGTTATGGAAACACTAATAACTTTTTTGAAGTATTTGTAGTTGAGGGCATTTTTCGGATGAGGATGAGTTGTGTTTTCCCATCACAAGGATTATGAAGAAAAGTCGATTTCATATGCAATGATTTAGTCTTTTCATATAATCAGGGTAGGTTAAAGAATAAATGATAATGCTACTCCTTTTTATTATCATTACTAAGGGTCTTTACAATCAGCTTTTTACATGGGTGTTGTCAGGACAAATCTTGTCCCCTCCCTCTGCAATAAAAAAGGGACAAAAATGCTCATTGTCACCCTGTATTTTCTTAGCAGTTACAATATCTCCAGCTCAGTTTGTAAGAGCTGCAACAGCTGCATGGTTGGAAGCTTTGGGACATTGAAATTCAAGTCATATTATTTACAGACACCTGGTCTTTTTATGTGAGAGCAGTCATAGCCAGGAAGATGCCCCAACTCTCTCATACATGCTAGATGTTTTTCCTACGTCCCTGGGCTTAAGAGTCAGTAAGGATACAACAGAACTTTGAGCAGTTAAGGTGCAGCCAAGGGTATGTCAGCAACCTCTGTGAACTTTCACTTTAAAAGAGGCATTACCTTATCTAGATATTTAAATATTAAATTCCACTTCCAACCTAGTAAAATATTAAATTAAAATTAAAACCCTTGTAGGAGCAACAGTACATAAAGGTATATGCCTGGAGGAAGTTGTACCTAAACTAAGGGACACGTATAAATGTGGTGAAAATTATATTTTGTCTAGATGTCTTCTGCATCCTATGACATATGTCCTTATCCCAGGTACATCAAAAAGGATATTTAAAATTCAGAAACTTACCTAGCAGCTCATCAGTAATACAAAGTGACATATGTTTTTTAGCATAATCATAATTGCTCAGAGAAGAGGGAAGGCAGTGCCATCTGAATTTCTGTACGTTGGCATTACTACTACATATTCTTTTTCACTTCCCAGCTTACTGGCCCTTGTTTGGGCCATCATAAAATCTCTTGTGTTGAAAGATATTTCACATTTAACTGGCATGAGAAGGGTAGTTTTAGTAATTGGCACACACAAACTTAAGTCATTTAAGAAATGTTTAAAATTAAAGGAAGTATTTGGGTTAGAAATCTGTATACAAGGTCTTTCTGAATTACAAATTGCATGTGGCCAAATGGCAATAGAAAAGTATTAAGTCATCTTGTGGAAGAAGTGATGGTGGGGCTTTTGATAGCATCCTTCAAATATTAGCAAAGGCATTTTATACTATGCACTAGGGATATGTAAGTATTTCCAAAATCTGCCATACCAATAATGGCATTTTCCCTTAAGAATTTAATGTTCATGAACCCTTGAGGGCTTATATTTATTCTCTACCTTGAAACTAAAGTTAGTGTAAAAATATTAAAACCAAAAACTGCTTAGATGTTCTTCGTGTTTCACTGTTGCAGTCATCACATTTGGGTTATCTGCTTGCAGTAGCCGTCAGTTGGCCTGATTATCAAAGTCTTGGGTCCTGCGTCGGTGGCTGTCTCATCTTCCATGACATCAGGGGTATAAAGCATGCAGCTGACACCATTACATCAGTCTTTCTTGTCATGTGGTGCCCAAAGCAGAAGCAGTACGCAAGTGCTGATCGGCCGACTCCTGAAATTTTCATTTTCGAGTTTCAGAACCAAAGTCTTCAACTAAAGCTAAGTACCCTGTTGGGGAAACTTTTTCTTGCTCTAAACCGATGTCAGTAAAAGTCAATAATTGTATTTCTTGTGGAAAGCAAATACCTCATAAAGATTTTCATTCGTACTGTATTCCTTGCCTAGGCCCTGACCACGACGCACCTCTCTGTTATTTGTGCCTTATTTAAACAACAAACTATTCGTTGTCAGTATATTTACGCTTCTAAATATTTTGGTACTCTGTTCAATTACCCAGATATGGCTTCGGTAAGCCACCTGACTACCGACATTCTGAAAAAATGCAAAGATAAAGACAGAGACAGTCCGCCTAGGTCCAAAGCTGCCGACGACGCTTCTCCTAAGCTAGTCGCCAGTTCGCTGGTACTCAGTGAGGTGCTTTTGCAGCCCCTGATACCTGCTACTTCAGATTTGCAAGCCTGTACTAAGACCCATTCGGAGTCCGGTATGCCGCGAGATGCTTCAACTGTCTCTTGTTTGGCATCTACTTCTCTGAAGTACAGGCCAACAATAAGGGACTCTGGCTAACAAAGTTCACAGATGACTGCAAACTGGGAGCCATTATTGAATCCTCAAATGATGTGGAAACTCTACAGAAGGGCCTTACAGAAACAAATGCTTGGTGCCAGAGCCATGGGCTCAAGCTCATTGCCAAGAAATGTATAGTTATCCCCTTTGGGAAAAACATGTACCCGTGAATTACCACATAGGTGTCAGTACACTAAACACCGAAAGTGTGATAACAGACCTAAGGACACAGGTGGACAGTGGTCTCACCTTCAATAACCACATCACCACAGCAGTCGGGAAATCCTTCTATGTGGCACACCTCATCACTAAGGGCTTTTCATCCAGAAAAAAGTAGGTCATTGTCCCACTGTACTCATCCCTCATTAGACCCATTATAGAATACAGCGCTCCATTTGATATGTACCTCTCAAGACATCTGCAACAACTGGAAAGGCTGCAGAAATACCTCACAAAAAGAATCACAGGCCTATAGCAGATGCCCTATGCTGACCGCCTTAAAAAACTCCAGCTATACTCTCATATGTCGTCTACTCAGAGGCGATCTCTGCTTAACATACAAGGCCACGTCAAACCCAGAGCTGTTGGACATGCTACACTTAAAGAAATCCCAATCCCTCAGAGCCACACGCTCCAGGGATCTAACTCTTGTCATCACAATAAACAAAACATGCTGGTGGGATAGGTTCCTGACCCAGAGACTACCCAGACTCTGGACATGTCAAGCAGAGCGCCTTCTTGGCCCTCTTCAAAAGGAACCTTGATGATTGAATGGGAGAAAGGAAATTCACCTTGGGGATCATGTCAGTCGCCCTACTAGACAGGGATCCAGGGAAGTAAATAGTGTGGGAAGAAATAACCAGGGAATTGTTATGGCTAGGCTTGTATAGGCCCTAGGGCGATAACCTCGTACCAACTTACGGACCTATGTGGAACCTGTGGATGTCTCTACCTGGGATGGTTCCGGAGCCGCTGTGCAGGCACTGGCTTCTGAGGGTGTATTCAGGCCTACTGACTTGCATATGAAACCGACGCCATCTTCTTCAAGGCCTAAAACTCGATCCATGCCTAGAAAAGACCTCATGGTCAGGTCTGTATGCTTAAAAAACAAATGATAAGAATGCCTGAAGACCTTATTATTTTAATCAGGGGAAGCCAACCTTCCCCCTCTAAGAGACCTAGGACTGAATTTGCTTATGATTCTTCTGATCAGGATTCTGAAATTTCTGTTTCCTCTAATGACCAGGATTTACCCTTATCTACCTATGAGGATTCTGATGCAGAGGACTCTATTCCCTCTGCTTCCCCTCCAGAGGATTTCTCTTTTGGTGAAACCTTGCATACTCTTAGGGAGCATTTTCACTGGGAAAGCCAGGATTACTCTGATTTCTAAAAAGAGGCTTAGGGATTTCTTACTCCTGCCCCAACACAGGCCTTTAGCTATCCCCCCTGTACTGGACATTGTTGATGCCTTTTTGGAATCTAGCTTGGCCCCTGACTCCTTACCTCCTGCTCCCAGAAAACCAGATAGATATAACAGGGTTCCTGGCTCTCACAAGTTCCTCTAAAAATCCTACTGCGGATCCTGAGACCATTTCACAGGGACCCAAGGGCATTAAGGCTACTGCTGCCAAAAATCCTACCCCCTCTGATAGAGATTCCAGGGCGCTGGATAGATGGGGCAAGAAGGTATACACTTCTGCAACTTTGGCCATTAGGGCCTTAAACTGCCAGTTTCACGTGTTAAAGTATCAGCAGCATATTATTGGATTGTTTAAACAGAAAATGATGTTGATTCCTGACTGTGCTGAAAATAAGGATTTACAGGATTTAATGCATTCTGCTGAACAAGTTGGAAAACATACTTTGCAATGTTGTTTTGGTTGACTAGAGGCATCTTGCAGGGCTGCTGTCACTGGGTCTGTACTTAGAAGGCATGCTTGGCTTAAGGAGCAATCTTTGACAGATCATGTTAAAGCTAAATTGCTGGATGCTCCCTTAAACCAGGACCGCCTGTTTGGCAACAAAGCAGAAGTAGTACTTAAAAAGAAAAAAAGCTAAATCTATGCAAACTGTTAAAGATTTCCTGCAAGTACAACCACCAAGATTTAGTAGGCATTGGCCCTCTAAGAACTGGGCCTTTCCTGCCTCTTCCAGGCCTTCTCAGTCCAAACCCAGAACCAGCAGAACACCCAGGCTTCAGTCCCAAGGTATGCACAGGACTAAGCAGTGGGGGAGCTCCCACTTCCAAAGCAGGGAGTAGTAAGACTTCCCCTATGGTAAACTGTCTGAATGACTTAACTTTAAAACTTCCAAGCCCTTCTCTACTGACTGCTCCTTTAGGGGGAAAGATTGCTCTGCAGGCAAAAAACTGGGAACTCATTACCCAGGACAAATGGGTTTTAAATATAGTTTCCCAAGGATACAGATTCCACTTCCACACTTTACCAACCCCAAACAGGTGGCCAGATCTATCCCCAAATCAGTGGGCAGAGGCTCAAAAGCAAGTTCTCTCTCTTAAGTATAAGGGCTATTCAAACTGTCCCAGAGGGGGAAAGGGGACAAGGTTTCTACTCAAGACTTTTCCTGGTCCCCAAAAAAGACAACTCCTGGCGTCCTATCCTGAATCTCTCTATCCTAAACATGTTTTTGGTGATCCCAAAATTCAAGATACTAACTCTTCACCAGTTGCTTCCTATGCTAGGCAAGGATGCCTGGTTGGCAACACTGGATTTAAAGGAAGCCTACCTGCACATCCCAATCAGGGAATCTTGCAGAAGATACCTACGCTTCCAAACAGGCTACATGCATTATCAGTTCTGTGCACTGCCCTTTGGCTTATCTACTGCGCCCTGGGTATTCACAAAGTGCCTAGCTCCAGTCATTACATTTTGCAGGCAAAGAAGTATTCAAATATACCCATACCCGGACGATTGTCTAATTCAGGCAGAAAGCCAGGACATACTTTTGAATCATCTGGCGTTTGTACAAAAGGTGCTAACTTCTCTGGGTTACACCATAAAAGAAAAGAAATCACGTCTTGTACCCTGACAACAAATTGTATTCCTGTGAGCAAGCTTGAACACAACTTCCTAGATGGCTTTCCTCACGCCAGAAAAACAAGTTCATTTGACAGCTTACTTCAAACTAATGGCCACAAAGACCCTGCTATCTGCAAGACAAATACTGCAAGCTTTGGGGGTCATGGCCTCCTGCATTCTCCTAGTTCCATATGCAAGACTGCATGTGAGGAAACCACAATGGTATCTAAAAAGCCTATGGTGTCAACATTCTCAGGATCTAGAAGCAATTATTTCTATCGTACCTTGCCTACAGTTAGAGTTCCTTTGGTGGGCAGATGCCTGCCACCGAAACAAGGGACTGTCATTCACTCTACCCCCTGCCACCCAAACCCTAACAACAGATGCATCAGACTTTACATGGGGAGCTCACTTGGCAGGGAAGTGCATTCAGGGCAAATGGAACCCAAGTCAAATGCACCTGCATATCAATCAAAAAGAAATGTTAGCTGTACAGAATGCTCTGACAGCCTTCAAGGACCACATTCTTCCAGAACAATTAATGGTAAAGACGGACAATACCACTGTTATGTGGTACATAAACAAGCAGGGGGAACCCACTCTTCCCCTCTCTGCAGACTAGCCATGGCTGTGTGGAACACAGCCTTTAGCTACCAAGTGCACCTACAGGCTCAATTCCTGCCAGGAAACCTAAATACACTGGCAGACGAACTAAGCAGAAATCCCATGGACCCACACGAGTGGAAACTGGAACCAAAGACATTCAACATGTTGATAAACAAATGGGGGAGCCCAGATATAGGCCTGTTTGCCTCCCCCCAGAACTATCAATTGGACAAATTCTGCACAAGGACTTCCCACAAACAAGCTTGGAAAGTGGATGCTCTGTCCTTCACCTGGAAAAATCTATCAGTTTATGCCTTTCCTCCTCTGCCTCTCCTCTCCAAGGTACTACTAAAGATCAAACAGGACAAACAGAGGACGATACTGATTGCACCAGACTGGCCACGCCAACACTGTTACCCACTCTTGCGCAGTGTGTCACTGCTGGCACCATGGCACCTGCCTCAGACCGCTACCCTGCTGTCCCAGCAGTAGGGCCAGATTCTGCACTCTCAGCTTCAAGCCCTGAATCTGGCAGCCTGGCTAATTACCTGATCTCTCTGTTACCATCCCTCAGTAAACAAGTGTTGGATGTCATTCTGGATGCAAGGAGGCCCAGTACTAGAAAATCTTATGCTGAAAAATGGAAAAGATTCTGTTCCTGGAACCAAACTCGGGATGGGCACAGCAGAGCCCAGTTTACCTCAGATTTTTCAATACTTAACTGAGATGCTTTACAAGGGCCTTTCCTTTTCCTCCATCAAAATTCATGCCTCAGCCATTTCAGCTCATTACAACACAGAACCACCCCTCTTCTCTCATCCACTGCTCAAGCAGTTCCTCAGAGGGGCCAAAAACATAAGACCACCCAGGAGAGCCCCAACTCCAGCCTGGGACCTTAACTTTGTATTGGAAAAACTCACTCTACCTCCTTTTGAGCCAGCTGCAAGTGCAGAGTTGAAATTCCTTTCTTGGAAAAACAGCCTTCCTTTTAGTCATCACTTCAGCAAGAAGGGTGTCTGAATTACAGGCCATTATGGCAATGGAGCCTTTCATCATCTTTCATGCGGACAGGGTGTCCCTCAGGACCAATCCCTCCTTCATGCCCAAGGTAGTGTCCAGTGTGGCTCTTAATCAGTCCATTCATTTGCCAACCTTCTTTTCTAATCCACAGAACAAAGGGGAACGTATTCTGCACTTCTTAGATGTGCACAGGCAACTTAGATTTTACTTGGACAGGACTAAACCTCTCAGGAAATCTGAACAGCTGCTGGTGGCATTTGCTGCAGGGGCAGAGGGAAGGCCATTTCAAAGCAAACCATTTCTAAATGGATAGGCCATTGCATTCATTTCTGCTGTAAGCACCATGGAAAACCTATCCCACAGGATAAGACCACATTCGGCTGAATCTACCTCTACAGCTTTTCTCAGAGGTGTCCCTACCAGGGACATCCTAGAAGCTGCTACCTGGAGTTCTGTACATATTTTCACCAAGCATTACCATTTACTAATTTTCTCTAAATCCAGTGCTGGCTTTGCCACTGCAGTCTTGCAGGGCCTTATAGCTGGTCCTAATGCTATCTAAATTCCTCCTCCCATCCTTAGCTTTGGGAATCTACCCAAATGTGATGACTGCAGCAGTGAAACACAAAGAACATAGTACAGTTGTGTACACTTGCCATAAATGTAGATGTTCAAGTGTATTCACTGTTGCAGTCCGGGTTACACTCCCTCCAGCCCCGTGACTTCTTTTGGCTATACCTCTTTTCCTTTTTAGTAGGCTTAAAGCTTTTTGTAGTAAAAAAAAGTAATAACATTTTTAGTAATAAAATGTCACTAGATAGCAGATAGTAAAACTACAGTGCAGTAAGTACTTTAATTCTTTAAGTATCACATACTTCATCAGTTCTTTTGTTTTCTGCTAGTTGTAGATTTTATTTATATAGCAGCTACATTTGCAGCAAATTCTTTTCCTTTTGTTTTGCAGCTACACTTTTCCTTGGGCAGTGCATGAATCACCCATATGTGTTGTTGCAAATGTCCTATGTCTAAATGTCCAATCATTTTTGCCAGTTAATTAATATCTATTGTATAATAAGTAAGAGTTGATGTGTACGGCATTATGTAAAACTGTGGATCTTGAAAAAATCTGAAATATCTAAAGTCTGTTATAGTTTGAAGACATTCCTCTTTAAATTGAGATCCCAAAGACCATGGTTTTAGTTGTAGAAAAGCTAATGTATTTTGAATCGAGTCGGACATTTTAGGACTTCCAAGATTGGTTGCACATTGAGTAACAGCTTAATTCCAGCTCTCCCAGTATGAAAACAGAAACTTGACAGAGAAAGCCAGTGGACCTAAATTTTGGGGTAAATGTCAATAATTGGCTAGTAAGTGCACTGCCTGGATGCCAGGGAGAAAAAAAGAAATACAGAGGACCTGAAGGAAAACTTTTACAAAAGGTCACATAAAATGACTGGGAAAAGTACTGTAGCTGTTCAGCAAAAAGCTGTGCAACTCTAGACATGACTTACAGTAACCTAGAAGAATGTATAAGCTAACTGCATACAGACCTGATTAAAATAAACAAAACACTGATGGAGTATACCAATTCAAACAATAAAAGGCTGGAAAAAGTGGAAGAAGCTTTAAACATATATTCAGACAAGGAGGCAAAGCTGCAAAACCCAGAGGTCAAATAAAGAAAGGGCTGGCTGAATAAGGGGCTGCACAAGAAGAGATTGTTAAAAAATAATAGAATTAGAGGACAGAGCACACAGGGAAGACCTGACATTTTCTGCTGTACCCAATAAGCTGGAAGGAACAGTCTGTATTGATTTTATAAAAGCACAAATAAGCAACTGGACTAGTATTCCACAACAGGAATTATTTGAAAGGGCACATGGTGCATGCCCCCAAACTTGACTATGGGAAAGCAACCTAGACTTTAATACTAAAGATGCAATCCTACCAGCAGGAGTAAATTCTGACAAAACTGTGGCAGAAGGACAAAGTACTAAAAGTGGGGGACAGCAGAGTGTTTGCAGAGAATGACCACTCATAGTACACCAGGCAGAAGAGGAATAAAATTATTCCATTATTCAGGGAATGCTGAGAAGTAGACATGAGATTCAAATTGCTGTACCCAGATATCTTCAAAATATTTATCCCAGGAGGGACAACATAATTTTTTGATGAAGTACATGCTAAGGAAGAAATATAAAAGTTTGTCCAACAAAAAGTGAGCTGGGAAACAGAAGAAGTTTCTGTTTCTTACTCTTGTGGTAATAAAGACCATGGAATGACTTTGTCAGTGAAACCTTTTCCAATGTGTCAACAGAAAATGCTTGAGAGAAGGAAAAAAACACAAAAGTTAATGAGAAGAATCGAGTATGTTGGAAATGAATCAGTGCTAGGATCTGGGAATGGAGATGAACAGGCATAAAACTAGTAACTTCAAAACTGACGTGGGATGGCAATAATTATGTTTGTGAAACACAACAGAACAAGAAAATCTGGAAATGTTGGACTTTTTTAGACATTGTTAAACTTTTAGGTTCATAGGTTCATAGGTTGATACTGGGCTATCTGCCCGAAGGCATATATTAGCCCAGCCACGTTGTGCGGTATTCACCACCCCTTTAGTAGTTCTCTAGACCCTTGTACTAGCAGCTAGTACCCTTGGCCCCTATCTAGTAGTGCTGTTGGTGTGATCCCCGGTGTGAACTTTCTGTTACCCATCCACTCATCAAGGTTCCTCTTGAAGAGTGATAGTGAGGGGCTCTGTCTTATGTAGATCGAGACCCTGTTCCATAATAAGTGAAGTCTCTGCGAAGGGAATCTATCCCTCCAGCATGTTCTATTCATTGTTGTGTTGAGGTTTATATCCCTAGAGCGTGTAGCTCAAGTAGATTTGGTTTTGCTAAGATGGAGCATGTTCAACAATTCTGGGTTGGACATGGCTCTGTACATTAGACAGAGATCAGCTCTGAGAAAGTTGTATGCAACAGAGAACGGTCTTAGCTTTTTCAATCGTGCTGCATAGGGCAACTGTTTGAGGCCAGTAATCCTCTTGGTTAGGTACCTTCGTGGTCTTTCCAGCTGCTGGAGATGTCTAGCCAGGTACATTCCAATTGGTGCATTGTATCAATAATGGGTCTGATGAGGGAAGAGTAGAGGGGCACCATTACATCCTTAGATCTTGATGCGAACCCTTTCATGATCAGATGAGTCACATAGAAGGATTTTCTAACCACTTTGGCAACATAGTTATCAAAGGAAAGCTGACTATCTACTTGGGTCCCTAGATCCCTTATTTTTTCTTTAGATTTCAGGGGATTACCTCCTATGTTGTAGTTTGTGGGTACTCTGTTTTTTCCAAATGGGATTACTACGCATTTTTTTGCATTTAGCTTGAGACAATAGCTTTGACACCATGCATCAGTCTCATTTAGGCCCTTCTGGTGGATCTCCATGTCGGCCGGAGACTCTATTATAGCACCCAGTTTGCAGTCGTCCGCAAACAGCCCTTCAGTGCTTGCCTGTACTTCTGAGAAGTATATGCCAAACAGCAGGGGCCCCAGGACAGAGCCCTGAGGCACACCACTCGTTACTGGTCTGGATTCGGACATAGATCCCGCTACTCCTACTTTATGGGATCTGTCTGAGAGCCAGTTTGCAATCCATCTTGTGACATAAGGGTTTATGCCCAGGCTGGTGAGCTTATCAATAATACCTGAATGGGGAATGGTGTCAAATGCTGTAGCAAGGTCAAGGTAAGCCGTGTGTACCTCCTTTCCCTTATCTATGGCCAAGGTAACTGTTTCAAAGAAATCCACCAGGTTCAGGAGGCATGATCTGCCCTTGACGAAGCCGAACTGTGAGGGTCCAGCGACTGGAGGTTCCCAATCTCTCCATTTATGAATTCTATAATGATTCACTCCATAGCCTTACAGATCAGACGGGTCAGGCTTATTGGTCAGTAGTTCCCAGGGTCAGTTGTGGCCCCACCCTTGTGTAGCGGGACCACCATTGCCGTGCGCCATTCTATGGGCACATATCCTGTGGAGAGGCTGAGACTGAACAGGGTATTAAGATGCTGGGTTAATTCCTTTTGGAGCTTGTGTATAACACAGCCTGGGACACCATCTGGTCCCGTGGAGGTAGTGTTTTTAGCTTTAGATAGAGCCTTGTTAACCAACGTATAAGTAATAATTGGACTTGCACAATCCCCTAGAATGGTAATAGGCCCTGTAGGTGATGAGGGGGGGGGGGAATTTGCACTGAACCTGTCAGCTAAGATGTTGGCAATGTCAGAAGGGTCAGTGTATTTTGTTCCATTTTGCACTAGCCCAGAACAGACCTGAGCATTGCCATTTAGGTTTTTGACGTAGCCATAGATGGCCTTATGGTTATCCTTAGCATCCTTGGCAACTTTCTGTTCAAAATTAGCTTTAGTTGACTTGATGAGGGCCCTCAATTTCTTACTAATGCTGATCAGGGATGATTTTTCTACTTGAGATTTGGCCTTTTTTTGTATAAGTCTCCTCCTTTTATTGTAAAGTTTGCTTATGGCCGGGGTCCACCAGACTGGTTTCATCTTGCTTGAGGAAGGAGTCTTGGTTTTATTTGGGATGCACAGTCCATGCAATCCTGAAGATGCATATAGAGTGCCTTAGTGTAGGATTTTGCATCCTGGATATCATTATCTTTCTGCAAGGGAATAGTGAAGCTTTCCACTTCGGATGCAAGTAGTTTGAAGTTTGCTTTGGAGAGCTTTTTGAGTATGGTTTCTTTGACTGGGGGTGGTGGAGGGGTGAGGATGTCCAGGGTTATCAGTTTGTGGTCGGATCTGACCAAGGAGGGGGTGATAACGGGTGTGGTACAATGGGCGCCCATATTTGTGATGATTAAATCCAATATGTTGTCCCCTCTAATGGGGGAGCATACTAGTTGTTCAAGGGCATTTGAATTTATAAATTCTATGAATCACTGAGCATAGGAGTTGGAACATTGGTAGTTCGCCCAGTCTATACCAGGGTAGTTGAAATCGCCCAAGATTATGGTGTTGGGTATGACCTTTATATTTTCCAATGTCTGAAGTAATGCAGAGTGAGCATCTTGGGACATGGTGGGCGATCTATAACCGGCTACGACTTAAAATGTGGTTTTGCCTGCTGATAGCTGCGCATGGATGATCTCTGGTGCATCATGCTGTGCTACTAACATGGAGATATGGGTATCCTTGATGAATATGGATACACCTCCGCCCTTTGTACTGCGATCCGGTAACTGAGGCCGGAAGGTATGATATGAATTGTAATCTGGCAGTGCTGGAGTGCTGTCTTGAGCCTTGAACCAGGTTTCCGTCACTGCACAAACATCGATTTTCTCCATGCTGAGGAGAGCCTCGAGTGTGTGCATTTTGAGGTTGAGACTTCTGGCATTGAGTAGCATTACCCGTAGTAGTAGGGGACTCTAAAGCATATGCCCTACTTCATGTCATTACTGTTAGGAAAAATACTCGAGAAGAGAAGAGGAGAAGAAAGGTAACTAAATAAAACAATTTTTTCTTATTGGTGGTATAATTTTCTTTGCAAGCTACAAAGTAAAGTTTTCACAGTTATTTTAAGTATAACGGGGATACTAATGTAAATAGGTGCTCCTTTTTTTTTCTTCCTCCCTTCTCTTTCTCCTTGTTCATTTCTAAGAAATGTAGACACTGCAGTGTTAAAAAATGAAGAAGAAAAATCTGATGAAAAGAGTGCGGCAAAATAAAAATGAGTGTGCTTTTTCTCATTCCTGCATAGGGGAATGACTGGGTTAATGGCATTAACTTAATCTAGTAACAAGGTTTATGAGAAAGAAAGTAAATTAAAAGAATATTGAATATTATAAAGCTTTTTTTCTAGTAAACAAATGTATGCTTGGCAGTCTTGTGTCTGGTTTTCATGCCTCTAGGAGGCAATCTTGTAAAGAGAAATGGCTTGGAGAAAATGCCTTCTGAGGTATTTCCCAACTGAGACCGCTATAAAGATACGACAAAGCCAGACAGTGCTTAGTAGACGCACAGCTGTACCATGCATCTTAGCATGGATAACCTTTCTTTTAGGTTATCTCAAGTTTGTGCGTGTGGCTGTATGTTTGGAACATTTGTTCCTGTTAGGAGGACAAAACTTAAATATTTGAAGATGTACATAGTTTTTTGTGTTATTAAGTTAATAGGTTTTAGAGGGTATTGGGGTATGCTTTTTTGTTTGTTTGAGGACTTTTAATAAAACAAAAAGTTTTATAAGACGTGAAATAGCCTCAAATGGAGATGACAAGAAACAACTCTATAAAAGATTAACCTGCCAAAAATTAAATGCAAGCTGGAACTAGACATTTAACAAAAAGCTGTTTTATATAAAAGGTAGGAATAAAACCTTTTCAAGAAAATGTTGCTTTCTGTAATGTCTTTAAATGTCAGTGGTCTCACAGATTAAAAAAAGAAAGAGTAGTGAACTATATTAAAAATGTAGAGGGCAAATAGCTATGCTACAGGAGACACACTTGGAAAGGATTGAACATGTGAATTTGATAAAGAAGGTTTTCAGGATGGTTATTCAGCAGAATACCTGGAGCAAAGAAAGAGAGGAGTTCTTATAGTAATTGCAGGGGGAGCTCTAATAGTGATAGAAGAGGATAAAAAAGATGATAATGGTAGATTTGTAGTACTAAGGGGCTACTGGGAAGGGAGGAGGATTACACTGGCATGTATTTATATTCCACCGAAAACTGCTATAATGGAGCTTAAGAAAATTGTGGAAAAAATAATCAGCTTTCAGCAAGGAATATTACTTGTATGTGGGGACTGGAGTTTAATTTGTAACAGTGGAAATGTGCCTGGGGGACCCAGAAGGGAAAATATAACAAAAAAGGGTAGATTTTTGAAGAAATGTATGAAAATATTTGGCATGAAAGATGTGAATTCAGTACTAGGAGTTCAGAGTGAATTTACAGATTATTTCCCAAGATATGAGAACTAGACAGAATTTACATTTCACAGGAACATGTGCATTTAATTGAAGTTCTTGATATGCACTCAATAACTGTTTCAGATCATGCGCCAATAATAACTAAAATAAAAACACAGGGTAATGAAATAAAAACGAGACACTGGAGCATTCCCAACTATCTGTTGAAAAGAGAGGAGTTTAAGGAATGGGTAGTGGAAATTATTCAGGAGATATTAGAAAAGATAAAAATTTCTTCTGAAAATATAGCCAGGGAATAGGATAAAATTAAAGTGGAGTTTAAAATAGGGTGGAAATAAAAGAAAGGCAGATATGGTTAAGAAGTAATGAGAATTATTTAGAGGGACTGACAAATGTTTAAATATTGCAGAGTAGGTGGAATTCCACAGAACAAGAAGAAGAGCAACTGCAGAATGCTAAATAGAAAATATTAACTGCTTTTTCATAATAACTCTTGAACACAAACACTTTTCACATGACAACTCAAGCAACAGAAAGTAGAAAGAGCTGTCACCAAGCTTAGGGTACCTATAAAAAGGACATTAACAAAAGATCCTATAGAAGAATTAGATAAATATTTAGAAATTTCTGTGAAAGTCTGTATAAAGTACAAATGGAAATGTTTATAGAAGAATTAAATATACCAAGGTTAGAGGCAGATGACTCTCAATTACTAATTGTTAGGATAGGAGGAAATGAGATAACAATGGTGATGTATAACTAATCTACAGGAATAAATGGTATTCCTGGATCCATCAGATCCAGCTTCATACAGGCCCATTTCATTACTAAACCATGATTACTAAGCCATGATTATAAAGTGTTTATATCTATAATGGCTAAAAGAATGGCAGATGTGATGTCAGAATTGGTAGATGTTATGTAGTCCATTCTAAGTCTTTCTGTGCTGGAGGCTAAGATGTATCCCTATGCTGCATGCTCTATATCCCCAGATCTCACTTCTTCTTGAGAGGGTTTATTACAAACAAAAAGCTATTTTAATAGCTATTGCTAGTTTGGTGTTATTTGTGAAAAATTTTCTGTGTGTGATTGTTTCTGTGGTATCGAACTAGCTGTTCCAAAACTTCTGGTCTAAAACCGTTTAATTTAGAGGTTTTAGTCCTAATCCCTTCTTGTGTGTGTGTCAGAGGATTGTTAGAGTTTGTTAGTGGTAGTTTTTGTGGTGTAGTCTGTGACTGTTTTCCATCTGCAAAGAGTCTGCAGCTTTCTCCATGCATCTAGGGTGCTTCAGGAAAGAAAGAAAGAATAAGCACCCTGAAGGGACTGAACTAAAGCTAAAACCACAAAATCAAAAAGGCTGAGAGGAGATCTCAAGTGGTGCAGCTCCTTCAGTCATCGGTTTTAAACACAAAGGTGACTGGCTGTCCAAAGCCCCTCCCGAGGGGAATCTGCTTCCCCTGAGGCCTTGGTGCTCATCCCTCTGCCTCAGTCTAGAACCACTAGGCTCCCAAGGCCCAGAGGAAGATGCCCCCTAGAGAGTGGCCCCGCCCCCGAGGGGAGAACCCAATTCATAATTAGCGGTTCTTCTGCCTACTAAGCTCCTGATGGGGGAGGCCCAACTGTGCATTTCCGGAGCCAGTCGGGGGTTGAACATAGTTATACCCGGAGACCTGGCAAGACATCACCCAGGACCAATGGGTTTTACGAATAATTTCCGGAGGTTATGTCATTCCCTTTTCATCAGACCCCCCTCCAGTCAGGAAAATCCCGGATGTTCCACCCAGTCAAAGGGATTACACAACTTCAGAGGTTTCAAAGCTGCTAGAAAAAAGAGCCATCCAACATGTCCCCTCAGACCAGATTGGATTAAGGACTTACTCAAGATTCTTTTTGGTGCCAAAATGAACAGGGGACTCGAGACCCATATTGGATTTCAGCAGATTGAACAACCATGTACAAAAGTCCAAGTTCCGAATGGTCACATTGCAGTGGATTCTCCCATTGTTGGGAAAAGAAGTATGGATGTGCTCCATCAACCTCAAGGATGCTTACTACCATATCAAAATGGACAGGGCATCCAGGAGTCACCTATTCTTCTGGCTGGGAGACAGTCATTTTCAGTTTCGAGCCCTGCCCTTTGGTATCACCACAGCCCCCAGGGTGTTCACCAAATGTATGGCGGTGGTGACGGCTCACTTGAGACGTCAAGGATTACAGGTGTTTCCTTATCTGGATGACTGGCTCCTCACTGCCACCACCAGGCATCTACTAATTCAGACCAGGGACGCCACCATAACTCTCTGTCAACAGTTGGGCATAACATTGAACTGGGAAAAATCTGCCTCGTTGCCCTCAGAGTGTGTCACTTTTATAGGTGCAGAACTAGACACCATCCTCATGCGGGCGTTTCTACCACAGGAAAGAGTCAGAGTCCTACAGCAACAAGTTCACGCCCTGCTTCCTCTGAGAAGAGCGAAGGCAAGATGGGTTCTCCAACTCCTGCGGACTATGGCTGCGACAGTTATGTTAGTCCCTCTAGCAAGGTTACATATGAGACTTCTTCAATGGCTTCTCTTTGCCCACTGTTCTCTCCAACGGCTTCCACTTTCTCACCCTATTCTACTCACGGACAGGTGCAAACAGGATCTCAGTTGGTGGCTTTGCACCAACAATCTGGACACGGGAAAGCCCTTCATTCCACCGCCCCCGATTTGCCACGGTGACCACGGATGCCTCCCAGATGGGGTGTGGGGGCATTATCTAGACAGGACAGTCCAAGGCACGTGGCAAGAGCACGAGATACATTTGCATATCAACGTCCTGGAGATGAGAGCTGTGCTACTTGCGTTGCAGGCACTTCAGAGCTTTCTCCCTCTCGGGACTATTGCAATCCACTCGGACAATATGCCAGTGGTGTGGTATTTGAACAAGCAGGGAGGAACCAAGTCATATCCCCTGTGCAGAGAGGCCATACAACTGTGGCTGTGGGCAGTGTCTTTCCAACGTTTTCTGGTGGCAACGCACATTCTGGGGAAGTCCAGCGTGATCGCAGACAGGCTAAGCAGAGCTATTCTGATGTCTTACGAGTGGTCCCTGAACCGTCAAGTTGCGGAATGGATCTTCCGCAGATGGGGTCAGCCTTGCTGCGACCTTTTTGCCAGCCCCCTCAATGCCAAATGCAGCAGCTACTTCACGTTGATCCCCCCTCAGAGGGAGTCACCCAGGGACGCTCTAGTCCACGATTGGCCCTCCGGTCTACTATATGCTTTTCCTCCGATCCCCTTGCTGTCAAAGGTGATTCAGAAAGCGCAATCCTTGGGAAGCAGAATGATTCTGATTGCCCCACACTGGCCTCGTCAGGTTTGGTTCCCCTTTCTCCATTCTTACATCGTGGATGCGCCTTGCATTCTGGACCCACAACCAGACTTACTGGCACACGTCAGGGCAGCTCCATCCCTCTCTGCGGACCTTCCGGTTGACAGCCTGGCTACTCCACTTCCGTCATTAGTTAGGCTTCATCATTTTTCGCCGGAGGTAGTTCATATTTTATCTTCCTCGCATAAGCCCTCTGCTGGGAAGATTTATTCCAGCAAATGGAAGAGATTTTTAATCTGGGCTCATACCCAAGGGATTGATCCTTACACGGCTCCAATTTCATCTGTTTTGGAGTTCTTGTCTATGCTTTTTCGCCAGGGATCAGCATCCACCACCATAAAAGTCCAATTGGCGGCGATTTCTAACTTTCATGTCACTAATGAGTCTAGTCTGATGGCTCACAGACTCTGTAAGGCTTTCCTGAAGGGCACTGTTACTCCGTCCTCCTGTATCGGAACCTATCATGCCTTGGGATTTAAACTCTGTTCTACAGGCTTTTACTTCACCCTTTGAACCTGCAGCTACTTGTGATTTAAAATTCTTGACCTGGAAGACTGTCTTTTTAGTAGCCATCACATCAGCCAGACGCGTTTCAGAGATTCAAGCTCTATCAGTAAAACCCCCATACTTGATTTTTCATAAGGACAGGATTTCTCTCAGGCCGAACCCTTCCTTTCTTCCCAAAGTGGCATCTATCTGTAATTTTAATCAATCTATTGAGTTGCCATTGTTTTTTCCCCAGTTCTCAAACAAGGCAGAATTTAAATTTCATCAGTTGCATGTACACAGACAGTTACGTTTTATCTGCACAGAACCAAAGACCTCAGAAAATCTGATCAGTTGTTTGTTTCCTTTTCGGAAAACAGAATTGTGTCTCCTGTCTCCAAAGTCACGCTGTCCAGGTGGATATCCAGTTGCATCTCTTTCATTTATTCCTCAGGGGGTAAAGATCTATCGTTCCCGGTGAAGGCTCACTCTACTCGGTCTGTATCTACAGCTACAGCCTATCAGGCCAGATTGTCTATGGATGATATTTGTGCTGCGGCTACTGCTACTTGGGCATCTCCACACACCTTTGTTACTCATTACAAGTTGGACGTGGTATCTAGGGGCAAGTCTTCCTTTGGTTCCACGTGCTCAGGAGTATTTTCCACTGAGCCTCCCAGGATTTAGGTGCTGGGGATGCTGTCCCACGGGTAGGAATGTAGGTGAGATTGGACTACATAACATCAAGAAATTATGTACTCACCATAACGTTCGATGTATGTAGTCCATCTCGCCTCACATTCTTACTTACCCCCCTCCTTCCCCCTTCCTGGAGGATCTGGAGGTTAGGACTGGTTTTCAGAGCTCCCTTCACTCTTGGTTTGTTCTTTCTTTCCTTGGGTGTTATGCATGGAGAATGACATGGGTAAGAATGTGAGGTGAGTTGGACTACATACATCGAACGTTGTGGTGAGTACATAACTACTTGATATGGATCAATGTGGTTTTGTGGAGGGGAGGCAAACATTTGACAACATTAACAGAACATTGATGATCCAGAGGAAAGCAGAATGAAAGAAAATATCACTGTTGTTGGTGGATCTTTGATGCAGAGAAAGAACTTGACAGAGTAAGCTGGGACTTAATGACTAGGCCAATGGAAACATTTGTATTCCCTGATAAAATTGAAAGGTTGATTAGGAGGATATATGAGGGATCGGAGGTAAAATTAAAGTGGGTGGGGTCCTGTCTGATAATTTCTGCTTGAGCAGAGGAACCAGACGGGGTGTTCTCTCTCCCCTTTGTGATTTGTGTTATATTTAGAACCATTGGCAAAGAAATAAGGGACTCAGAAGTTCAAGGATAGAATTGGTGTGGTAGTCAAGAAAAGCTGGCTCTGTTTGGGGTTGATGATATTTTATACCTGACTAAACCAAAAAGGAACACTACAGTGTTGCGGAACATTTTGAGACAGTTTCATATCTTTTCGGGATACAAAATTAATGAAACTAAAACCAAGGCAATAGTGGTTAAATATGTACCCACACACACATAGTGGTTCAGCAGTATCCATATTTATGGGGTCTCTATAAACCAAGGTATTTAGGAGTATGGATTAAAAATGATTCCAGTGTGGCAGTTAAGGATATGTGGAAAGAGACTAAGACAATACAAAAACTGAGAAAATGGATGCTCTGTTATGTGGATCTCGATAGTAAGATATAAGCAGTTAAAATGTTTTTAGTCTTATACACAGGTCAGACATATTTTTATCAACCAGAACAGAAGTTGTGGATAGCAATTAATAAAGAGCTGAAGGATTTTATCTGGGAGGGGAAGACGACAAGATTCAAGTGGAATAAGCTGATTCTTCCAACAGAACAAGGCGAATTGGGCTTACCCAATTTAAAAGGGTATTTTAGAGCAACACAGTTAAGGCTCCTATTCGTAGCACAAGCAGAAAACTATAATTCAAAGTGGAAAGGGATGATGATGAAACGGGAGGAAGCTCAAGAAACAAGGAGAGACTGGGATTTTGGATATAGACCTGTAAGGAGAATAATAATCATGCAGAATGTTGTATTCATAAAGTAGCAGAAAGTATTCTAAGAACTAAGCCAACACAGGATTGGAGAAAGGAGATTCTGTCTATAGGGATGACTGCAGTTATGTATTCAGACAATAGGCAAGAGGGGGCTGGAACTTATTGGAGAATACTGGCAAAGGATCCAAGGTATGGGAAGCAAATAACTAGAAAGGGAAAGGTAATAAAATGGGAAAATGCCAAGAATTTATTTGGTCTGCAGGATAGAGATTGCCTAACCTATTGAGGATTGTTATCAGAGTATAGGTAAAGAGAAAGAAATAGGGGAGTTCTAAATTAAAGACCAGCACTTTTAGAGTTTTTAGTAGAATCTTGTACAGAAGCTACCGTAAAAAAGGAATAATTAGTAGAGCATATAAAATAGTGCATGATAACTATAAGAATCAATCAGAGAAAGTTAGAAAGGATTGGGAAGAGAGATGGGGTAAGCAGTTCACAAAGAAACAGTTGGGGAATATATGTATGTTTCCCAAATATGCAACAAACTCTAGAAGATTTAGGATCTTTGCTTGAAAATGTTTACATAGGTATTTTTATATCCCAAGTAGACTCCAAAGAATGTTTCCTCAAGTAGACAGCAAATGTTGGAGGTGTGATGGGGAATAAAGAGGTAACTGGGGACATGTTTTCTTGGAGTGTAATAAGTTGACAGACTTTAAAGATTATCTGCAGTCTGCTCCATCAGAAATACTGGGTGAGCAAATTGGTGTAACTAAGGAAATCATTTTTTTGAGTAATGATAGAGTCAGCATTGCCTGGACATAGTAAGGTCTTGCTGAATTTAATTATGGTAGCTGCCAATAAAGCATTTACTAGAAAATGTAAATCAATTTTACTAGAAGTAACAAATATAGTGACCAAGCTAAAACAACTGGAACTGGGATCTTTATAAAAGGGTAGGAGCAAATTACATAAGAAAAAATGGGAATTGTGGGAACAGTACACGCACAGGAGGAACAAGATTTAAAAGAAGGCAGGATTTGAATGAGCTATGTAATGTTTGACTGATAATGACTGGATAGATCATAAGTGGTGTATAATGTCTGCAACTACAATTGTGTCGGCATGGTTTGTAATGTATAATGTTTGCATCGGAAATTGTGTTAGTATGCATTGTTTTCATTTATATAAGTGAAAGATTGCCTATGTCATACACAATAATTTAATAAACGTTTCTTGTTTAAAAAAAGAGCCATTTTAAAGCTGTTGGCTAGTAAAGCATGATTGTTTTTGTGGAAGGCATTTTTCATAGAAAAAAGATGTTATCAACATGGCTTATCACAAGTGCAAGCACTGTAATTGAAAGTCATGATAAAATATTGAAACTCTTAAAGTTATTTCGTCTTAAGCTCATTTCACTGAAACTCAGTTGCCTGAGCACAATTCACTGAAAGCTCACATCAGTGAAAACTCATTTCGTCGAAAGGTATATGCCCTGTTCCCCACTGTAGTGCAACCCTGGAGTTAGTATATATAGTAAGGGGGGTGGGGCGTATATACCCACATAGTGTGTCTATATATTGTCTTCTGGAAAGAATTATTTATTGGACGTGTAAGTATCCATGTCTATGGTTTAAAACATTTAAAATAGGTGTGGGGCCTGTGCATTTAGATTAGAGTGCATTTAGCTGTTATGCGAGGGTAGTCTTGTATACCTATAGTATAATAATTTATTAGGATTTTGTCAGGTTTATGTATAGCATGATGAGACAAGGGGGAGAGTGTTAAGCCAAGCAAGACTTCCAAAGAGATAACATGACTGAGTGAACTGAGAGAAAGAGAGAGTGTTTCACTCACCTTACAGGCATCAAAATAACATTAAACTGTTAGTTTCATTAGCATATGCTGATGTTGCTGAGATGAGCGGTATTACATGATTGTAACACAGTCTGTGAAGTTATAATAGATAAGTAAGAAAGAGGATGTGTGCTTTCTGTATTTTTAACTAAGTTCTGAATTCGGGTGTTGTGTTAATGTATGTTTGCACTTCATTCTGTTTTATTTCATTAGTTTTGCTTCTTCATAGTGATAGATTTTCATCTTGTAAGACTTTCACTGGATTGACTGCGATGTCCTATTTTTCATTAGTGTAGTCTTCAGTGCAGCAACATTAATTTGTTTAAAAATGTATCCCTTTATATTCTAATTTTGTGAGTGCTGTTTTAGGGTCATTATGTGGTTGCTTAAATTTGATAATGATGTTGTGCCAAGCCAGAATGTAAACTCAGACATGGACTTTTAGAATGTGTGAAAAGTTGGGTCCACGTAAGTGGTATGGCTAAGCAAAGGTACAAGTGTGGTATTTTCATGTCAGTGAATTTTTTCAGGAAGTGATTCATTTTAGAAGTATTGTTTCCCAAGATTACCCATCCATTAATACTGTGTTGCACATGAAAAGACCATTTATTTTTATTTTACATTTGTTGACCGGGCTAGTCTAGCTGGATACATGTCCTTTTTCAGTAGAGGCCCGGGGAGATGAGCTCCAAGACATAGTCTAAATACAATAGTACAAGTTCAAACAACACAGAAAAAATATCAATATAGTAATAAAAATAGCAACTTTCAAAAAGGAAATAAAAATCATCAGCAATGGTATTAAGTAATTAATGGTACAGAGTTTGTAACAGGATATATTATTGAGGACAAAAATCATAAAACAGTGAAATTTCAGGTATGGAGACATAAGTCAAGTTAGGTCATAGGTAAATAAAGGAAGTTAGGTGAATAGTAATGTAGCAAAGGAGTTACTTAAGAAGAGAAAGTAAAAAGAGGATATAAAAAAAAAAGAAAAGGGGGAGATGAGAAAAATATAAGATGGAAAAAAAGTAGCAGAGGCTAGTAAGCACTGGATAGGTTAGATAAATTAGTAGAGGTAGATGACTAGTCTGGTTTTGAACAGGGGCAAAGCCAGTGAGTTTTGAGAAGTTTAAGTCTATTTTTAAAGAGAGATATTGAGGTGAGTGAGGAGAGGTCACAAGGGAGAAGATTCCAGGATTTACCTACAGAATTAGAGAAAAGGGAATCCCCAGCTCTGTTGTTAGGTTTAGTGGTGTGGCTAGTAGTTTTTGAGATGAGCGTAAGGACTTCAGATTTGTATAGGGGGTGATTAGGGTAGATAAACTTGGAGTATTAGAAGGTTTATAACAAATGTTGTGAGCAAGAGTGAGTTGGTGAAATTTAATCAGGTGTTGTAGTTCTAACCATCCTAGCTGTTTTAGGTTAATGCAATGATGGGTTGGAATGGGTTGCCTGTAGCAAATAGTGCTATGTTATAAGCCATTTCCAATTTGTTGAGGTTATTCTTGGAGAGATTAGTAAAAATGGGAGAGGCATAAAGGAGTGTAGAGATCAAATGTGTGTGGGCAATAGTAGTTTTAGCAGTGGGGGAAAGGAAGGGTTTTATCCTATAGAGGGTACCAATTTTTTTTATTAACAGTCTTTATGGTATTATTGATGTGGATGTCAAAGCTCAGATTATTGTCGATGGTGACATTGAGTAGTTTGGTGGTAGAGTCAGGAGATATAATAGTATCATTGGTAGATGTTACTGAGAATTGGAGAGGGGAGGACTTATGAGTAGGCGTGAAGAGGAGGAGTTTGTTTTTTTTAGGGTTCAAGAGAAGGCAATGCTGAGAGAACCATTGTTCAACTATGTTGAATACTTTTTGGGTGAGAGCATGAAGGTCATGGGATGATGTAGCTGAACATAATAGTGTTGAGTCATCAGCATATTACATGCAGGTGGCTTGTGGGATAGCTAGATGAAGGTCATTAATAAATATAGAGAAGAGAAGATATCCAAGTATGGACCCCTGAGGGACTCCTAAGGTAGCAGGTAGAAGGGTGGATAAAGTGTTTTGCCAAAGTACTGCTTGCTGTCGGTTGTCAAGGTAGGATTGGAACCATTTTATGGAAAGTGGGTCTAATGACGGAGATTTCAGGATGTTTAAGAGAATTTGGTGGTTTACCATGAGAAGAAGAAAGGTTATTCAGGTTTCAGTGCCTGTTAATATAGTCAGTGAAAGACAAGAGGGCAGTGGTAGTGCTGTGCGAGGGTCTGAAACCATGTTGACAGTTGGAAAGTAAGTTATTTTCAATTAGATGGTGGAGTAGTTGCTTATGGATACACTTCTCCATAATTTTAGCTAGGGGAGAAAGTAGGGCAATGGGGCAATAATTTGATATTTCTGTGGAATGGCCTCCTTTATGTAGGGGGATTATATGGGAGACTTTCCATAAGGTGGGGATGTAACCTTCAGTAATTGATCTATTGATCAATATGGAAATAGGATAGGCTATGGCCTTGGATGATATCTGTAGATATTCAGAAGGCAGTAGGTCTGCAGAAGGAGAGCATGGTTTCAGTTTATTCAAAAGGGTTTGAATAAATGAGGTTGTAACAGGTTTGAAATGAAAAGGGGGCGGTGGAGTTGAGGAGTATGAGGGTATTGTGAAGGTATTAGATGATAGTTGACTGGCTAGTAATTTGATAGTATCTGTAAAAAATGTATTGATGGTATTAGCTGTATGGATTGGATTATTCAGGTCTGTATTTTGAGAGTTTGGTGTAGTAGATTGTCCTGGGTGGAGTAATTGCTTGATGCTGGCCCAGAATTTCTGTGGGTTGTTGTGATTAGGTTGTTGATATTGTAAGTAGTAGTTTTGTTTATCAGAGAGTATGGCATTTTTAGTGTCATTTCTTAGCTGTCTAAATGTTAGTTTGTCAGTGGTGTTTTTTGTCATTCTCCATTTGGCCCAGTATTTATTTCTGATGTGAATTTTGTGTTTGGTTTCACTGGAAAGCCATGGGGCAAGCTTGGCCTTAATTCTTATAGATCTGGTTGGAGCATGGTGATTAAGAATGGCAGGGAAGGTAGAGTTAAAGAAGTTAACGGCTTCATCTAAAGGAAGATGTTTTAAGGGAGCCCAGTTGCAAGCTCTACGTTCAATTTTGAACAGATCAGGGTTAAATTTCTTTTTGGATCTAATATGTCTGGTAGAGATTGGGGTATGGGGTGTTGGCTTTATGTCTAATGATATAAGTGAATGAGTGGTCACTGATGTCATCAGGGAGGGTTCCAGAGTCATAGTAGTGAGTATAATTGTCAGTGAGAATCCAATCTAGTGTGTTAACTTTCTTGTTAGATTTATTTATTCTGGTGGGGGAAGTAATGGTCTGGGAGAAACCATATATGTTTATGTGAGTGGTAGGGAGGCTACTACAATAGGTATTCCAGTCTAAATTCATACCGCCTAGGATAATGGTTTCTTGAGGTAGGTGTTGGGATAGCCAGCAGAGGATATTTTCCAAGGTGGCTATGTTATTTCCAGGGGGAAGATACATACAGATAATATAGATTTATTTAGCATTGTTAAGTTCAAGTTTAGCAATGAGAATTTCTGTTTTGGAGTCCAGAGCTATATTACAGTTGTAAGTGGTTAATTGAAAGCCTGATTTAAATAGAATAGCCACACCACCACCTTTCTTAGCTACTCTGTCAAGCCTTAGGATATTATAACCAGGTGGGATATTTTCATTATCTTTGATGGCAGGTTTTAGCCATGTTTCATTTAGGCAAATAATGTCAAAGGCGTACACTTCTAGGAGAGCATGGAGTTGAGTTATTTTGTTGTTAATGCTACGTATGTTAAGATGAGCCAGAAGGAGTGAGTTAGAAGGTCTTGCAAGGGGAGAACTGATAGACTGATTAAGGTAATGAAGAGTGATAGGGGTTGCAGTTGGACCTGGGTTAGGATGAATATCACCATCCTTTACTGTGAGAAGTTGTAGTAGATGGCTTGGGATAGGGAGTTTGCTGTAGAGAAATAACAGTCTTTTGAAATATTGTGTATTATATTTAATGTGTATCACATTGATGTGATAATGGCAGCAGATATAAGCAGGAATAATGGCAGCAAGAATAGAGATAGATGGGAAGAGGATAGAAGAGGTAACAGATAGTCAAGTATCTGGGAGGGGGTGGTTGACAGAAGGATAGTCTGGAAATGAGGAGAGGAGAAGAATCAGAGCAGCTGCAGCCATCAGGCATAGAAGAGGAGGTGGTATAGTACACAGAATGCCAAAGAAGCAGAAGCTGAAAAGTAGAAGAACAAAGACAGTGAGTAGTACTAAAGTATGGTACAGTAGTAGCACTGTGAAAGGCAGAAAGGATTGAAGAAAAAGGCAAGGAAGTTGAAGAAGTTAGAGGTGATGGAAACGGTGTGCCTGAGAAAGGTGGTAGAGCGTAGAGAGTAGGACATAAGAAGCCAAAGTAGCCAAACAGAAAAGCCCAAAAAAGTAGAAACAGAAAAGATATGGGCAGATGTAGAAATGTAGAAAAAGGCATGTGTAGAAAGAGATTTGGGACAGACAAGAAGGGAAGAGGGAAGGATAAGAGGAAGAGAGGGCGAGGTGGGATGGATTGTGGGAAAAGAGATGTGTGTCAGATGGGTGACAGTTGTGAAAGAAGACAGGAGAAGACAGAGCATGAGGAGAGAGAGAGACAGTTAATATGATACCCCAACCCCATGTAAATGGGAAAAAGGGATGATGATGATTTAATGTGTAGTGTTCTATGATACTTTGATAGTAGGTAGCTAGGTGAGTATATTATGTTTGCATGGTTATATAGGTGTGGCATGGATTGGGAGTTGGTTTGTTGTTTGGGGTAGTTAGTTTGTGGATATAATAGGTGCTCATAAGAGGAGAGAAAATATGTAAAGGTTAGTAATGGTAGTAGTATAAAAATGAAGCCGAGTCGAATTTGAAAAGGGATAGTTGAATAGGCCATTTGGAAAGATTAGTTATATGTTGTGAATAGGTAGGGAGGGAAGTGAAAAGGCTGGGAGTGTGTAGTGATAGGAGGGTGTGGTGAGTAAAGAGGGGAGTGGTTAGAGATGGGAAATGAAAGAGAAATTGGTCAATGGGAAATGTGAACCGGGTAGTGGGAAGAGGAAGAGGTATGGTTAGAAAGTATGAGTAGGACCCCTGGGGTGGGTGGGAATTGGGGGTAGGGAGAAGAGCGGAGTGAGCTCGCAGGGCGAACGGAGCGGGTAGAGACAAGAGAGGACGGAATGTTGAGAAAAACAATCAGTAAAAGAGCATATGCTGTAAGGTAGGGTAGTAAAAGAAGTAAGTAAAGAGAAATAGGGTAGAAGTGGGATAAGTATAGGGGGGTTTAGTCAGTAAAATATAATAATAGCAGGATGAAGTGTAGTGTACTAGAGTAGTCACAGAGGAGAAGTGGAGAATATTTAAACATGAAGCTTGGGCCAGAGGATAAAAAAGATAAATAGTTGAGGTAGCAGGCAAGCTGAGAGGGGAGAAAAAACTGGGTGAGGGTGCCACCTAGTGATAGAACTCTAAAACTGCAGTGGAGATTCCGAGAGGACAGGCCAGGGATAAAAATGAATGGGCTAGAAGTAAGGTACAGCGTTTGTACAGAGGAAAGATACACAGTCTAAACGGGAAAGGCTGCTGGCTATCCTGGCTTAAAACGACCTATTAGTCACCATCAATTAGTTGTAGCAATACTAGACTGTACTAGCAGGTTTAGGATACCAACATACTTTTGCTTCCTTTCTTATACTTTGGGGAGCAGGATGGTAGTTGCTATTCTGTAACACCAGCTTGGAGTGGGTCCTTAGCCTTCAGGTCAGAGGAGTCAGATTCCCAAGGACAGGATATGGAGCTCAGTGAGCGGGTGCTTGATAGAAAATATGAAAGAAGAAGAACAGGTACAGTGGATAAGAATTTGACTTATTACAGGACTTAAAAACATTTGCTCAGCTAGTATAGTAACATATAACAACAGCAGAGATATATGTTGTGAGATTAAATAATTAAACTGTATCTTTCTAGCAAGTCTGTGATATTGGCAAAGGCAAACCTTAACAGCAGTCAAACCAAGTGAGCAGGATAACACATTATAATTAGCAGCAATGTCATTCAACAACTGTAACAAAATTAAATTATTTAGTGAAATGAATACATAAGCTAATGAATACTTATGTAACCAGAAATAACAGAGTAAGAAAAATAACGCGCTTCCACACCATTCAAAGCACATATAAAAACATTAAATGTATTTGCAGGGAAAAGGCCAAATTTAAATAGCACTAGCATAAAACACTATGAGATGCAATTTGCTAGCATCACAGCGTGGGAAGGTACAAACCACTATTAGAATGTAACAGGGGGTTAACGCTAGGCAACATTTTGTAAAGGAGGCGATTGTGTGTGTAACCGCTCGCATTCAGGAGCATTTAGTTTAAATTAAGTGATTAAATAACTAGTCTGAACATTCAGCATTAACAAATCAAACAGCATTCAGCCATCCAGAGGTTTTGTGGAGTAGGTAGTATAAGTAGTCGCTCGCTTCAGGAGCATCTAGTTAGAATTATTTGCTAATTGAAAAAACAATATTTAACATAGCAAAACAAACAGCACTCAACCATCCAGCATTATGTGGAGGAGGTGATTGTATGTGTAAGCGCTCACTTCAGGAGTGTTTATTTTGCATTATTAATTAACCAAATTGATCTACCTTTAACCTAAATCACTCAAAACAGCAATCAACCATCCAGCGTTATATGGAGGAGGCGATTGTAAGTGTAAACTGCTCCGCTTCAGGAGCGTTATTTTAAGTTAATTTGTAAATTAACCGATCCAACATTTAACATAGTCATTTAAGCAGCAATCAACCAACACAAAGAACAGTATAATCCTCAATCAGCTATAAAAGGACTTTACGCCTGCAGATATAATAATTGTGGGTACAAAACTGGTTTACTACTCACTTTTGAAACAAATTGACTGTGGACCAGAGCCTTAAATCATTGCTAAAAACCCAGTTGGTACTTAAAAACTCACACCGGAGACCAACGATGAGGAAGATCTACCCCACGTAATACACACAGAATAGTGTTCTCCATGTGGGAGTGGTACAAGCATTCAGTTAAAAGTGCGTTTGCTACAGGCACAAAAACAGTATAAAATAGGAACAAAGCAGAAATAACAAACAGTACAATCTAGCAGGTACAGAGGCTGTTTAAATGAACAGATAAGTAACAAAGATTGAACAGATAAGTAACAAAGATTGCAGTTTCCTTACTTGAGATGGCTAAAGGATAAACGGCTAAAGGAATACTACATTTAGTAGTATTCCTATTTATACTATGCTTAACTGACACAGTCTCTGTGGCTATATGTTGTGCCTGATTTTGTTTGCTAGCCTACTAAATTACCTTTGATTTTTTTTTTCTGTTAAATGCACATATTTCTTTCTTTCTTAGATGTGGATGATGGAGACACTGTAACAGACTTTATGGCACAGGAGAGAGAACGTGGCATTACTATCCAGTCAGCTGCAGTCACTTTTGACTGGAATGGGTATCGGATTAATTTGATTGACACACCAGGTATGTTACTTAGTCAGCTGTTCAAGATGGACAAATAAGTTTAATTAATTCACCTTGACAGCCATTTGTAGGTAACGGCAAAAATTTGTTGCGAAGTACTTGCAGTCAGTCAGTAAGATGTATATAAAAAAGTCTAGTCTCCTTGTTTGTATTTGTTTAACAAGCTAGTGTTGCTGTCATGTTGTTTTTTTTCTACAGTCTCTTCACTATTTGCTTCTCAGATGCATTCTAAATTGGTATTGATGCACTGTGATTTTCACAGAGGTAATTGAATTGTTTTCCTATTTAATTTATTTTGGTGAGTATTTTATCTAGTACTAAAGCAACATCCTACCATTTGGAAGTAATAACAAACCAACAGTAGAAAATATTTTTTCAGGAAACAACTGATTGGATGAAGAATTATTTACAGTAAGTGACACTGTTCACAGAGGAGTTGCAGATGTGCCAAGTTACAGAGTAAATTTAAATAACTTTTCTTATTTAACTGTCAAACACAGTTGGGGAGAATCAAGATCATGTGACTAATTACATGGTCCATCTCACTTGTGTTGGAGGAGGAAGGTGGACATGTAGTGTCAGCACTGGTTGAATTCTTAGCTAAATTTTGTATTTTAAAATGAAGCCAGAGTGTGAGTTGGCCAGTTAGTCTCCAAATAGTAGCATAAGCAGTATAAATCTTCCATTGAATAATTCTGGATTACTTTCTAGCTCTGTGAAAGAACAAGTAGTTTTGCATTTTTTCCATTCATATATAACTTTCCATGGAGTGCTGTTGTACTAATAGTGGTAGTCAAGGGAAGCAAGGCTCCAACCTGCCCTTCCGGTTAATAACTGCTGTGAAAAAAACAGGAAGAGGCTGAATTCTGTTAAAGATATTAAAACTGTGTTATAGCCCCTGAGTAATTAATAAGAAGGAGAGTATGGCATCGGAAGATAGTATTTCATGATCCACTTTGAAGAAAATGGGTTTGAGCAGCAGTAAAAAGAGATGACGACTGTGATCTAGATTTTCTTTTGGATTTTGAGGAGGTGTCAGAATGGATCACTAAAGCCAATAACTCTGCTGGTAAAGCACTATTCTCTTGCACCATAGACAAATTATGGAACTCCCTCCCACCCACAATTACCTCCATACCATCATGCACCCACTTCAAAACTTTACTAAAAGCGCACCTAAAAAACATGCTGGCTATGCCCTTGCAACTCCCACTCTAATATCACCCTCCCCATCCAACCACTACCTTTCTTTCCACTCCACTAACTACTTTGATTATAGCAAGCTCAGATGCTCATAAGCCGGTACTTATTATACAGCAGGAACTTCTTCTTGTAACATTTGATCTGAAGTAGTTACTTCATTTGCTCTGCAACCTGTGGGTATCGGATCCGATCTCGGATCCGAGCCAGCAGCTTCACAAGCTACAAGATCCGAGCTCCTAGCTCCTCCGCCTACCCATAAAACCCTGCCACTAACTGTATTACCTCAGATCGTTTCTGCCGCGGCTGTAGACAGCTACTTTTTGAAGAGCTCCTTAGCTGACTGGTGAGATTGTTCCTTTTTTTCTCAGAAAAGCTTTTTCTAGTGTTGATTGTGGTGTGTGTGTGTTTAGAGACCTATAGCCAGTATAGTTTGTCAGATCGTTTCCCTTTTTTTTTGTGTAGTGTTAGTTTTTCTGTGTCCCCCCTCCCCCACTTAGTGTTTGGGTGTGCATGCGTTTTGGTAGAGAATGGCTGAAGGGCCCAAGGCCATTTTTTTCAAACTGTACTGAGTGTGGCCATAAGCTTTTCCCTGCTGATGGCCACACTCAGTGCGTTTTATGCCTGGGAATGGCTCATTTATCAACAGACTGCCAAATCTGTGCAGCCTTTAAACCCCGGGCACTTAGGGACGGGAAGAATAAGCTAATCCTGGCGGGCTTGCTTCCCCAGGATTTGGCTGCTTCTTCCTCTCCCGCCAAGGCGCAGGCTGTCTCCACAGCCCCAGTGCCTTCTGTTCCCCCCCGTTCAACCGGGGACTCAACCTCCCGCTTCGGGCTTGAGTTCAGGGGACTCTGGTACCGCTTCCTCTATAGAGAAGAGCCACAAAGATAAGGAGAGACATAGGTCTCATAAAAGACAGGCTGAGACTCAACCCTCAGCCCCGCCATCTAAGCTAGCTAGCTCTCCCTCGAGGGTTTCCGGATCCTCCCCCTCTCGGCTCCGTTCGCCTCATTTTTCACCGTAGCCGGAGGAGGAGTACCGGTCTCCCTCGAGGTTGTCGAGGCGACCCTCCCGGCCTGCCTCGACAACTTCATCTAGGTCGACCAGGAGCCTCACCGACGCCGATATGGATCGGATGATGTGACGATTCCTGCAGACCCAAATGCAGATGGGGGTGCTCTTGCCTCCCCCCCTCAGGGGGGGAGTGCGGCCTCTGTCTTTGCTCCGATTACTCCTTCTCCAACCCGTTTTCGGGTTTTGGAGTCATCGGATCTGGGCCCTTTTGGAGCCGGGGTTTCGTTGGCGCCGATAGCTCCGGTCTCCTTGACACTCACCATGCCCTCGAGTGTTTCGGATCAGAGTTCTCGGGGCCGAGTGTCGGATCCGGGGGAGTTGATGTTTCTTCGGCGCCGCTGAGGTCGGAGCACACTTCTCTCTTGGATCCGACCGCATCGGCTCCGACACCGGTCCCTACCTCGGAGCCGAGGAGATTGCTCTCAGAGCCTGGGGAGAGTAGTTCTCCTTCGGCTTTTGAGGTAGTGGAGAGGGTGCTGTCGAGATCCTCCAGGTCCCCGGTCCGAGCTTCGGATCCCCCCGCACCCCCGCTGCATATGAGTCTATCCTCCATCATCCGTCCATTGGGACAGCCTGCCCAAGCCCTCCAGCCCGTTCCTGTGGAGGAACAGAAAACCATTGATGAGCCCTCCTCGGGCAGTCCCACCGAGGAGGTCCCTCGTAAACGGAGGTGTAAAAGGAGGCACCTGGACTCCCCTGAGTCCGTCACCACAGACACGGATTTGGATGAAAGGGAAGGTTCCCCAAGTTCACCCCCCGAGGATGTCTCCTTCGCAGACATCATGGAGATGTTGCATATTAGAGGGGGGTGGTCTGCCCAAAAACCTTCCGCGGACAAATCCGTCTTCCTGGTGGCGTTTGAGGCAGGCCCGTCTACCTCCTGGGTGTCTCCTCTGGCTGACCCCCTGGTAGACCTTATTACTACCAGGGCGTGGAAGGAGCCAGACACTGTGGAGCCAATCCCGAGACGGCCCGACAAAGTCCTTAGCCCCCCATCAGATAGACAGTCGTGGGCCAAGGGGTCTCCAGTCGATGCCATATTAGTGGCGGCTGCCACGAAGAGAGAACTCGCCCAAGAGAGTTCTTCGGTCCACCCGCCGGATAAGGAATCTCGAGCGCTGGACCGCATTGGGAAGCGGATGTTTGCTTCAGCGACCTTCTCAGTGAGGGCGCTGAATTATATGACACATACCATTAGGCTACAGCGAGACTTGATTAAGGAATACGCTGCAGCCCCCCCAGAGTCCATGTCGGTCGAGGACAAGCAGGTGTTTTCGACTCGTATGGCCACTCTAAAATCCATTTCTAACACGTCCATGCGGCTAATCTCTCAAGCAATGGAGGGAGCCGCAAGGGCCAGTAGAGCTGGGGTCGTCTTGCGGCGTCACACCTGGCTCCGTCTTCGCGATTTTGCGGAACCCATCAAGGCATCCTTCGTGAATGCGCCCTTTGATGGTTCTTCGCTTTTTGGCAAGACCGTTCGCAAAACGCTGGTCCAAAGCAAGAAGGACGGGAAGACGCTGTCTGCTGTCGGGGTCCACTTCTCTAATCCCCAACGATCCTTCTCAAGGAATCAGAGGGGACAAAAGAAGTTGTGGTTTCTCAAGTCTCAGCAATCCATCCAGCTTCGGACCCCTCATCCTCCAGAGGCAGAGGAGGACAAGCTGGATGCCAGCCCAGAGGCAGAGGGGGGGGCCACGTAATTTCGGGTCTAGAGAGCCTTTCTCGGACAGACCCACGCAGCAGCCCTGAGGGCTTACCCCACTGTCCATCTTTGGAGGCAGTTGGGGGGCGGTAGATGGAGCATCTGTCAAATTGGGAGTCCATTAAGACAGATCGATGGGTGCTCCGGATCATATCCAGAGGTTATTCCATTCCCTTCCTAGGCCTTCCCCATACAAGCAGACGCCTCCCCGATGTTCCACCAGATCATAGGGAGGCAGCGGTTTCGGAGGTTTCAAAGTTGCTAAGAAAAAGAGCCATCCAGCCCGTCCCCCCCAGATCAGTCCAGATTGGGTTATTACTCCAGGTTCTTTTTAGTGCCAAAGAAGACGGGGGACCTAAAACCCATCCTTGACTTGTCCGCTCTGAACCTGTTCATCCCCAAGAAAAAATTCCGGATGGTCACACTTCAATCAATTCTCCCCTTGCTGCAGGAGAACAACTGGATGTGCTCTATAGACCTCAAGGATGCGTACTACCACATATTGATGGACAGACGGTCCAGAAGGTTTCTCGCTTACGGCTGGGAGCCAGTCATTATCAGTTCAGGGTTCTTCCGTTCGGCCTCACCTCAGCCCCCAGGGTGTTCACCAAGGTCATGGCAGTGGTTGCAGCCCACCTGAGACTTCAGGGCATTCAGGTTTTCCCGTACCTAGATGACTGGCTCCTTACCGCCAACAGGCATCAACTCTGCATTGCAAGAGATTACGTTCTGACTCTTGCCCAGAGTCTAGGCATTTCAGTGAATCTTCAAAAATCCTTCCTTCGCCCCATACAAGTATTAGAGTTCATAGGGGCCAGATTGGATACCTGTACTTCTCGAGCCTTTCTGACGTCGGACAGGCTGAGCAGCTTGTCGCTTCAGGTGCTTACTCTTCTTCAGAGCCAGGCTCCTGCGGCAGAGTTAGTCCTGAGGGCACTAGCGTCTATGGCAGTGGCACTCGGTCTATCCCTTCATGCACGCCTGCAAATGCGGATTTTACAATGGACCCTTCAGGTTCAGTGGTCGCTATTACTCCACCCGTTAAGCTCTCCGATCCCACTGAGCAGAGTTTGCAGAGACTTCCTTCTTTGGTGGCTTCACTCTCGAGAGCTGAGGTAAGAGAGACCCTTTGTGATTCCCCCGCCCCAAGCCACGTTGACCACGGATGCTTCTCGCCTCGGGTGGGGGGGGCATTGTTCGGGCAGAACTGTCCAAGGCACGTGGACTTCCCTAGAGACCACTCTGCATATCAGTGTCCTAGAGATGAGGGCGGTGCTTTTAGCGTTGCAAGCTCTCCATGACCTTCTACCTCTGGGGACTATTGCAATCCAGACAGACAATATGTCGGTAGTCTGGTACATAAACAAACAGGGATGAACCAGGTCTTATCCCCTTTGTCGAGAAGCTATGAGAGTGTGGGAATGGGCGATATCCACCAACCGCTTTCTAGTAGCAACGCACATTCCGGGACGGTCCAACATATTAGCGGACAAACTGAGTCGGATAATTCTCACTCCGTACGAGGGGTCTCTCAATCCATCAGTTGCGAAGCAGATCTTCTGCAAGTGGGGTTGGCCTCGCTGCGATCTGTTTGCTTCTCCATTAAACACAAAATGCAGCGAGTACTTCGCAGTACTTCCCCCCCCGAGGGGGAGACTCCCAGAGACACTCTAGTTCATGCTTGGCCTCCCGATCTTCTTTATGCTTACCCTCCCCTTCCGCTTATGACCAAGTTCATACAGAAAGCCTCTCGGTTGGGGAGCAAAGTTATCCTCATAGCCCCATTCTGGCCTCGCCAGATCTGGTTCCCATACCTGTGGTCTCACAGTTTAACTGCCCCTTGGATACTGGAACCCATTCCAGACCTGATTTCACATCCCGCAGGATGTCAAACCCTGAACCTGGTAAACCTCAAGCTTGCGGCTTGGTTGATCCAGTTCCACTGATGACAAGGACTCCCGGTATCTCATCACCAGTGAAGGCCATTCTGGTAGCGGCTCATAAGCTGGCTACCAGGAAGATATATAATAGCAAGTGGAAACGCTTCTCCATCTGGGCAACAGACAAGGGCCTGGATCCTTTTACAGTTCCTGTTCCAACTATCTTGGACTTCCTGTCGCTGATTTTTTGGCAGGGAGCAAGTGCTTCTATGGTTAAGGTGCAGTTAGCAGCCATTTCCCATTTTCTTGTGGGAGATGGATTAGGGTCATTGGCATCCACAAAGTTATGCAAAACTTTCTTGCGAGGCATCTTTCTTTTGAAGCCTCCTGTGAAAACGGTGGTGCCCCCATGGGATTTGACACTAGTCTTGCAAGCCCTGACGAGTCCACCCTTTGAGCCTGCAGCCTCGATTCCTTTAAAATTCTTGTCTTTTTTGGCAGCTATTACTTCTGCCAAGAGGGTTTGGGAACCCCAGGCACTTTGTATGAAACCCCCTTATCTCATTTTTCACAGGGATAGAGTGTCGCTCAGGACTAACCCGTCTTTCTTACCTAAGGTGGCTTCGGAATCTAATATCAATCAATCAATCAATCAATTTGCCCGTGTTCTTTCCAAATTTTCAGAATAAGGGGGAGTACATATTGCACAAACTGGACGTACACAGGCAACTACATTTTTACTTGCACAGAACTAAGGATTTTCGCAAGTCTGATCAATTGTTTGCGTCCTTTGCAAAATCAGCCAGGGGATGGGCCATTTCTAAAGTGACCCTAGCAAATTGGATTTGTCAATGTATAGTTCAAGGGTATGTATCTTCGGGCAAACCAGCTCCTATGGGAATACACGCTCATTCTACCCGGTCCATCGCCACCTCAGCAGCTTTCTGGTCCAGGGTTCCCTTGGATGACATATGTTCAGCAGCTACCTGGTCCTCTTCTCATACGTTCATTTCTCATTATAAACTGGATATGATATTGAGATGTAGGGCTTCTTTGGCTCCGCGGTGCTTCAGAATATCCTTCCATAATGCCACCCAGGTTTACTGTCTAGGTAGCTGGGGACTCTGTCCCACAGGTTGCAGAGCAAATAAAGTAACTACTGCAGATAAAGAAGTTATGTACTCACCATACCGTTCCATCTGAGTAGGTACTTCATTTCTGCAACCATCTCTCCCTGCCGTCCCCCTAACCCTTTCTCGGGTTTTCTACTGGTCACCTGAAATTTTGCTGTCTTGAGGTTAGGTCTTCAGTATACCTCTGTCGAGGTTATGACTTAGATTGGGCAAAATCGATCTTAGGTAATAACAGTTAGTGGCAGGGGATTATGGGTAGGGGGAGGAGCGAGGAGCTCGGATCTTGTAGCTTGTGAAGCTGCCAGCTCGGATCCAAGATTGGATCCGATACCCACAGGTTGCAGACAAATGAAGTACCTACTCAGATGGAACGTTATGGTGAGTACATAACTTATCTGTTATGTACTTCACAGATAAAGATTCTAGTTGTCTATGTTCTTCATCTGTAAATATGTTGTTAAGTAATTGCTATGTAAATTGTTAATCGCTATGTAATCCAATGTAACTACTGTCTGTTTATTTTAACTGTGGAGCTTTTCTCCCCGGGCCTCCGCTGAAAATAGACCTACGTCCAGTCGGACACTCCCGGTCAACAAATATAAATAAATAAATAAATAAACTGGTGCTTGAAATCCTAAGGATAAAGGAACGTTTTCTCCTATTAGCACGTAAAAATCTACTGCCAATCATTAGCGGACCATAGTTCCGCTGTGGCGACCCCTAACCGGGAAAAGCCGAAAGACACAAACAAACTTCTGTAAGGGTTAAGGCTACCAATGTGTGTTCAAATACTGCTGCTGAACATCCCTAGGATTCATTTATTTTTATGTCAAAGATGTTAATTGATAAAATTGAAGGGTTGCAATTACTTTTTCCTAAGGAAGACAGTTTACAGATGTGTATGAATAATGTATTGCAATGAAGTCATAGACTGTGTTACTTGCTCAGAGGTACACCCAAAATGTTGCACATGTAGCCAATTAGGCTCAGTTTCAAGACAAAACACTAAATGATAAAGTGTTAGAGTTAGAGAGATACAGTTATAATTAGAGCTGCAGACAAATAAAATAATCTTAAGGTTCTTGGTAATCCAGATCTATTGAGACTCCGTATGTATGCAATAAAAATCAGTACATTGCTAAGATAGCAAATGTATATGTTGAAGAAGCAAGGATGTATTTCTCAAGAAATAAACATTACTGGGAATAATAGGTTTCCTAACGGTCAAAAAATACAGCTCATCATTATTAGTATGTCATGACTGCCTCACAGCAAGAGGTTCTCCAGTTCGATTCTCGGCTTGGATGCCTTCTGTGTGGAGTCTGTATGTCCTCCCTGTGGTTGTGTGGGTTTCGTCCGGGTGCTCCGGTTTCCTCCCACATCCCAAAGACATGTTGTAGGTGGATTGGACACTCTAAATTGGCCCTAGGTGTGTGTGTGTGTGTGTGTGTGTGTGTGTGTGTGTGTGTGTGTGTGTGTGTGTGTGTCTTCTGTGGAATGTTGGGCGCCGGACTGGCACCTTCACACTGTAAACCTCCACTGCCAATCATGAGCAGACAGGTGATCCATTGTGGCGACCTCTAACCGGGAAAAAGCCGAAAGAAGAAGATTATTAGTATGTCATGACAGTAAGAAATCATTCAGAAAATAATACATTTTTGTAAAATATAGAACATTAATCTCGTCCACTTCATAACTGTCTTCATTCTGTAATAATTTAAACATTCTGTCACAGTAATCAGAAAAATCCATTAAGTTAAATGCCACCCATTTCCCGGGATTGAATGACAACCTTTCAGTCACTAGTTTGTTAGTGTTAAAGGCAAGCTAAATTGTAGTGTACAATTTTAGTATTTAATATACGTGTACATGATTCTGTTTAACATTTTTATTTATGAAATATGCAATGTTTATTTCTCGTTTATTTATGTGTTAACACAGCCATTGACAATAATGTTCTTTAAGGTCATTTGATATTTAAGCAGCTGATAACATTGAGTGGGCTATTATAGTTCTGAGGAAGTCCAGCTTTCAAAGAAAGCACTAAACTTAATAAATTTTGTTTACCTGTGGACATTATACAGAGGTTGTTCTTTTTTGGTTGTTTATTTTACAAATAGTTGAGGATTTGTTCTTTGGTTATTGGTGAATTGTTCTTCTTTGGTCATGTCTCAGGATCTATTTAGTGACAACAGTGTGATTTCACAAGTTACTGGTACTTTAACTCTTCTAATATACCAGTTAACACAATTAAGATGTTTATTTACTTGGAAATAGGACTATGGATGTTCAGGGTAGAATTGTGACTGATACTTTGGACTTGTTGGAATCTTTTAACTGGAATGGCTGAGTACATATTGTTTTGGGCAAACAATGTACTGTCATAAAGACAACAATGGTATTACCACTGTTCCTTCATGGGTAATGAATGGTTTTGAATGTTTTAATGTGAGTTTTTTTGTTATTAGACTGTGTCCATTTTCCAGCTTCTGTGTACCCTTTACAAATGAGAAAAGATAACCACATTTAACGTCTTGTATGTAAGCTCTTTTAATTTAAGACTTTACAGCTGGATACTATATACTTACAACATTGTGTATTCAATAAACAGGTTCCAAAAGGTTTGAAAATCTAGAAATTTCCGAATTGGACTTTAGCTGATTTTGTTATGGATCATGAATTGCTTAAATTGTTTGATGTCATGGGTGTCAGAATTATAGAAATCAGAGTAAGGAATCATGAGAAACAGATGGTGGCTTTGCAGAACGAGATAGCTAATCTTTATAAATCAGTCACAGGTGATTTGCTGTCCCCTGCTTTTAAAGATAATTATAATGATATATATTAAAAAATGGAGAAGCAAATCCAGGTTGTTCAAGAGAGGAAAGAAAGTTATAAACATGACTATGATGATAAAATAGTTTATCCTATGCCTGAAGCAAACAGTTCTGTGGGAAATGATTGGGGAGTCATTTTGGAAGAAATCGGCAGGATATTACCAACAGCTTGAATTATGTTTATTTTTTGGACTTTCTGGCCCTTCTGAGATTGGAGAGACTAGCAAGACCAATTTGACGTATGCATGCCACAACGCCAGTTCATCACACTACTTATAGCACACATGATTTGGGATGAGGGAAGACAACAGTGGTGTTAGATTTTATGGATTCTTCCAACTTTCTTCCTATTGAATATGATCATGGAAAATCTAGTCATAATGACGAAACAGCATCCTTTTCTTCTTTTCCTTCTATTTTACAATTAGACAGTTTTGCAGATTATAACCATTTGGGACTAATTTCTAATAATAAACTGGGTTCACAAGACAGGCAGGTGTGCAACACCAATCATGGTTTTACTGTTTATAATTAGTAACATGGTTACTACCAAGGAATATTTTTCTTTATTTCAGCAAAATTTTACTTTTGTTCCATCTAACAAAACTGAATTTGTCAAACTGATTATTGATACCAAGATTTTTACTACAAAATAGCAATCTAGCTTATTGTTTCTGAATATACTGAACAATCAAGTACTGTGTCTAAACTGAGATGAAAAAGTACTTTCAGTCCCCTCTTATGTTGTCCTATGCAACTGTTTGAAAAGCCTTGTGAGGCTGATTTTAGAGAATGCATTTATAGTAATCATACATTTTACAACTTGTCTCTGACTGAAATTAATTTATTGAGGTCTTTTAAGACTGAAAAAAAAAAACCTTAGAGTGATGAAACCTGACAAAGAGGGAGGGGTTATATTACTGGATTTTTCTGATTATTGTGGTAGAATGTCTAAATTATTAACAAACGAAGGCAATTATGAGATGGTTTCCAAAAATGAGACTAGTGTTGCAGAAACCTGTTATTCTTAGTATCTTTGGCATTCCAAAGCTTCATAAAATCACTGAAGATGGGTCGTTGGGCCCAGTGGACGTTCCCGGTCAATAAATAAATAAATACATTTATCCACCAGTAAGACCAACTGCGGCAGCAAATGGATTTAAAAGAAAACCTTTAGCTGTATATGCTGATGCTAACAACTTCTTCTTCTTTCAGCTTTTCCTGGTTAGGGGGTCGCCACAGTGGATCACCTGTCCGCTCATGATTGGCAGCGGAGTTTTACGATGTTGAGTTGCCAGCCTGGCAACCAACCTTCCATGGAAGGTACACACACTCACGCACTCACGCCTAGGGCCAATTTAGAGTATCCAGTCCACCTACAGCATGTCTTTGGGATGTGGGAGGAAACCGGAGCACCCGGAGGAAACCCACGCAACCACAGGGAGGACATGCAGATTCCACACAGAAGGCACCCCAGCTAAGGATTGAACCGGAGAACCTCTTGCTGTGAAAAGTTGTACAATTGACAAGGAATAAGTATTAAGGGATTCTTGTCATTTTTGAGCCTTCTGTCAAAGCTAAAATTTTGTAGATGGGCATTTTTGGTTACTTTAGACATCGTCAATCTTTTTACTGTTGTACCGCATGATATGGGGTTACAGTGGTTCCATGAAGCGATTACTATTTATAGTGCCCTTAATGATAAGTAAGTGCAGGTATTACAAGGACTGATGGACATCGTTTTGAAAAATATTTTTTTTTCTTTTTCAAGGGTGAATACTATAGACAAGAGTTGGTTGTAGCAATGGGTGCTTCGTATGCCCCATTTTTGCTATTATTTTGTGGTACTGAGAAAAGAATGTTGTATTTTGGTCTAAATTTATGAACAATGTACAATTTTATGCTCCTTTTTGGGGTCTATATTGCAACATCGAATGCTTAAAACAGCGAATGATGTTACATCGACACATTTCCAGCGAAAGCTGAAAATGTCGAATCCCAAGAACAGCGATTTCTTTCCTAGGGAAAGAAATCGCTGTTGCAACACCGGCAAAAAAAAAAAAAACACATTACACACTTCCAAACACATACCCGATCCTGATTATACCCCCCCCAAAAACCATTAAGCAACTAAATACACATATGCACATAACCCAAACATACATTTAACGAAAAAAAAACAAACATTTTAAACCATATGCACTTACCTTAACCCGCACCCTAACCCTAAGGTCAGTAACTGTTGCACAATCACATTCGGGAGCTATACTGGACAAGGGACCACACTACAATTCAGAACATGGCAAAACAACGAAGCAGTCAAGCGACTTCTTTCCCAGGGAAAAATTTCGCTGAACAGCCACTTCGCTGTTTTGCCTGTTCGCTCTACATGTGTCGACATAATGCGTTTTCGTTAAACTCATAGGAACCCCCTTTTTGGTTGACATTTTTATAATCTGGGAGAGGGGTTGTTGCTCCCTAGATTGGCTTGCAGAATTTTTGAATTTTAGTACATATTTTTGTGTTTTGCATTAAATGTGACTATTGATATTATTAATATTTTGAACATACTGATTGTTAAAAATATGTTAGTGAGATGTTTGAATCTTTGATTTATAGAAAACCTCCTTTTTGCAACACGTATTTACATTTTTCCAGCTGCTATCCTTTGTTCCAAAAAAAGAAGTTTAATAAAGGGACAAATAGTTGGAATATCAAAGCTGACATCTGATTTTAATATATTTGTGAGTAAGATTAAGTAGTTAAAATAATGTTAACAGAGAGAGGATATCCAAAGTGGTTATTAGATGAAATGGAATTAGAAGTATTGCCTAATGGAGAAAAAAAGTTTCTACCTATTCTTAAAATGGATAACAACACACAATATTTAAGGAAAGCTGTGAATGAAAGGGACATATTTAACAACATGCCTGCAACAATACTTTTTTACCTATGGAAATGATGAGTCTAAGATCAAACAAATTATGTGTAAGAATTGGAACATTGTTTTTAATGATGAGCTGTGTAGCATTAAAATTTTGGTTGAGCAATCCAAATGGCACGATAAACCATATTTTACATCCTAATAAGATTTACAAGTGTGGGCGATGTAAAGCCTGTATGTTTATTTATGACTCTTCTTTTTTTTAAATGTGGCCAAATGTACAGACATTATTTATTGTAAGGGGTCATTTAATTGCCAGACAGCAGGTATAGTTTATATCATGAGTTGTTTTCTTGTGAATGTTTTTACATAAGGAATACTGAAAGAAGTTTAAATAAGAGAATTCTTCAACACACAATTGATACTAAAAGTAATGCAAAAGTGTTCTAGTAAAACATTCTACACTCTGTAAACCTTTAAACAAAGTTTTGTTTTTTACTGTAGAAAAAGTATCTAAGCAGCCAAGAAGAGGGAGCTGGGAATCCAGTCTCAAGTATAGAGAACTGGTGTGGCAGATTAAGTTAAACGCCACAAATTTCTCAGGATTGAATGACATTATTTCACTCACTAGTCTATTAAAGTTAAAAAACAGCTAAATTGTTCTGTATAAATTTAATGTGGAATGTACTTGTATACAAAATATTTAATGTTTATTTCTCATGATTTATGTGTTTGTATAGCCAATGAGATTTTTTCTTTTTTTAAGGTCATGTGATTTTTAAGCAGCATATAAAACTGAGTGTCTGATGTACTTAAGTAGTTCCAAGGAAGTCTGGGTTTGGGCAAAAAAGCTAAACTAAATACATTGTGTTCACATGGACATTGTACGCAGGTTGTTCGTTTTTTGGTTAATATGCAGATCTACAGGGCTAATTACTGATAGCATCCTTTTTTGAGTAAGGACAAGAAATTTGTAATAGGCTCTTTATATGAACAATTTTTGTTGTTAGCCTTCAGGAACTTCAAGGAGCTCTGCTAAATATTGCTGCAGATTGGAATGATGTTTAACATTTACAGAACAATTTGATTCACCATGTCAAATTAATAGAACAGTTCAGGGTTAGAGAGGATATGATAGATCATGGTGCTTGAAAAAAAAAAGATGTTCAAGGTTGCTGTCATCTTTCACTCTTTGCTCATGAGGCATCCTGGATTAATCTGGTTCTTACTTCCAAAGATTATAAAGGAATATGTATTGGTATGAATTTTTCATGGTCAAATTATGGGCTGTTAAACATGGAAATAAGTAGTACAAAGTCATGTAGACAGTTGAAGTTGTTTTATTGTCAATGTTGAACTAATTAGGAGACACTTGTGTATTTGAAAGATGTTATTGTGTAATTTTGGGATGTAACTAGATACCTACCAGTGTCTTGAACACAAAGTGGGGCGGTAATGTGTGAAGAGTTAGACACATTTATGATATAGAATCAAAACATTTGAATATACGATTAAGATGAGTGGGGCAGAGATTAATTAGATGGCATACAAAATGCATTAACTGTTTACTGTGCAAAAATTTGCCATTGTGGGAAGATTTAATTCAAGAAAAATTATATTTAGAAAGACATCTAGAAAGTTGGAGGAGTTCTGAATTTAAAAACAGAGACTGTTATTTTTGATAAAATAGTACCTAATGATTAACGAATGTTAAATATTTTGAAAAAATATGTAATTTTGCTGTAGATGTTTCTAATATAGATGCATTAAAATAATTAAGGTCACCCCAAAGAAAGTTGCTGATATAAAGGACATAACTGTTACTTTTTTGTATCACTTTGCCACCACTGCCTAGCAATAATCTGCCTCTTCCAAGCCACTCAGGTGATTCATTCTTCATTACTGGGAAGAGGGTCAAATTGGAGGGGCCATCACTCTGACAGCAATCAGAAGATGGTTAGTGACTTTTTCCTCCATATGATCTTAACAACCCCTGTGCACTCAGTGCAAGAACCTGGGAAGGGATGTACATTGGGCTGACTGAGAAGGACAGTGCCCTTGCTGATGGAAGAGTCAGTTCCTTCAAACATCCATACCTTTCCCTCAAATAATGAGAGGTGGTGTCCCTGGTCTACACCAAGTAAAACATATGTACCCAGATGTGCGTAACCTTCCTCCGGGAGAAGTCAACAGACCATGCCTCTTCTGTGCTGTGGCTGCTAATAGAACCCCAGTTTCCTGGATCACAGACTGGGCTCCATCCCTTTTTGCATAAAAGAGCCTATAAGTAATATAAAGAAGGGCACTACAGTAGTACTGGATCAAGTCCCAGTAGAATTCAATGAATGTTTGTCAGATATCCTGCCTTCAGTTTTATAGAAACTTTTAGAGTTGGTCCATGTTCCTAGGTGGAGGCTTCTTAGTTCAGTGTATAAAGCCATAATGTTGCTTTTAAAAAAAATTAATGATGGAAGTATTCAATATCATTATAGACCAGTATCTTTATTAAGTAATAACTATACATTTTTGTCAAATAACTCTTAAAATTGTGTCAAACTTTAATAAATATATTATCCCATTTTTTATCTGTTTTGTCCCAGTAGACAGACTTCTAACAGTAATAAAACTTGTCTGCTGATAACTCCTCTTTTTGCAAAATAATTTCTCTAAGTTTAAAAGCATATTTTTTATTACATCCATAAATCTTTTGAGTTGCTTAAAGAAAATATGTAATATAAATCTCCTGAAATTTTATGATTTTTAGAGCAAACATATAAATATCATTAGGAATATGTATTGTGATAAAACATACAAGAAAAGTAAGGTAAATAATGGCCTGTCAGAAGAAATTTAAATTAACTAATGGAGTGTGGCAGGGGTGCCCGTCGGCTCCAATATTTTTTTTTTTCTGGTAGTGGACCCACTCCTGGAACTAGTATAACAAGCCTAATTAAAGACTCTCTAAGGTTTTCCGAAATTGTATATGCAGGCAATCATTTGATTATTTCCACGGATTATGAAAAATAATCAGATTATTTCAAATATTTTGAACAAGGTTTCACGTGTTATGGACTGTAGTATTAATTTCTCAAAATTGTATAGATTGATTGGTCATAAAGTCAGTGACTTTGGCTCCACATGCATTTCTCTGGTTCAGGAATTAGAATATTTAAGATTAAAGTACATGTACCTTGTCCAGTTAATAGTTGATGTAAACTGTTGACTGTTCTTTAGAAAGATTAAAGAAAGCGCCATGATTTTGATAAGTTACTTCTCATTTTGGAAATGAAAACATTCTGAAAATTTTCATTTTCCAGTTTTGACTTTTTTTTGTAATGAACCTTAGCTGCTTAATCTCCTAACCTCTCTATCTTAAACTCAAACCCTTTGCTTCCCCATCTGCTGTAGCCATTCCATACTATATATATAATATCCTTTAATCCTGTTAGCTCTACTGTTGCCGCTCTTAGAATTCTAAAATTTCTACTCTCTTCACTCCTAAAATTACCCTCCATAGTTGTATATGCTGTGCCCATTCTTTTGGCTGGATCACATATACCTGACCTGTTAACACTTGTTTTGTACCACATTGCGTATTCCTGAACCTGCTTCTTTTAAATTTCCTTGTAAATACAGACAGACACACACACACACCACACAGATATATATTTGCATCTTTGTTATATTTCGTCACTATACTGTATAATTTAGTTATGCCTTATTGTGTTACTATGTATGTCACCTAGGCTGTGCCTGCAAAAAGTCAAATTTGGTCAGTGCCCTTCTGCATTAAGCAAAAATAAATAAAAAAATGATATCCCCAAAAAATGTTAGTCTGGTTAATGCAGTATGACAAATGTGTTCAAAGTTTATTTGGAGTGTGAACTTTCCAAATGCACCATGCAAAGTGTTAGTAGAGTATACAAAGAGTGGAGGAATTAGTATTACAAATCTGAAAGGTTATGTGGCATTATGGTTCTTGCACAGTTGGTATATTGTTTGCAATATGAAATGAACAAGATATGGTAATGTGGGACATAAAGAAGGGAGATTTTAGATCTGAAGTTGTTAATCTTCTTCCATTCCTCACTGATGGGTACAGTTCCGAATCCTCGGAACCGAGTCTGCCAAATGCCAAGCTAGCGTACACCAAACTCTCGAGCCACGCTACTACCCACAGTGCCCTTCATCCCATACCTCAGATCTCGTTTGCCGCACAGCCATATAGCAGTGTTTTCACCAAGCTCTCCAGCTAAGTAGTTTTGAATGATTAAAACTGGTATTTCTTTCACTGACTACTACTGAACCGATGGTTTCTTTGGTTCTGACCAGTCTGGTTCAGGACACTTTGGCACTGACCTTGCCTTTACAGGCTCTGGCTCTGACGACCTCAGATCCGATTTTGTCTATTACCCCAATTGTGACTTCGGCTCCGAGCTCCCTCTCGGTGCCGACTTTACCATTTACGCAGTTCAAATCAGAATCCTCGGCTCCTTTGTATTCATTACCACAGACCAGATATTCGTCTTCTGTGGACCCATTTGCTGGGCAACCCTACAGTCCTTTTCTGGATCGGCCTGAATCTCCTTCTGGGATATTGATTAGGTCTGCCAGGAGCGTGCCCGAAATAGACATTGTTCATCTTGTGGATCAGGTATTGACTGCAAGGGGAATCTCCAGACTCTGTTCTGCTCGGGATGTTTGGATTTTTCCTCCTTCGACTCCTTCGTATTCTCCTGATGGGGTTCTTTCGGTCCCAAGGCCCCCTTGTCCATTGCTTTCAATGGGACCCCTTCCTTTGGTGCCGACTGCTTTGATGCCTGAAGCATCTAAGTCCTGGTGGGCTTCAGTTCTGACGACAGCTCACCTTACTCAACCCCTTGCTTCGGTGGTGAAATATTCTGTTCCGGCCCCGACAGCCTTCTCAGTTCCCGTCTTGGATCCGAGAGTTATTTCCGCACTGACCCCTTCTCAAACATCAGTCTTGGAGGTGGTCCATTCGGAACAGGGTGTGACCCTGGTTCCGATTCAGTCCTCTTCGGTTCCGGGCTCCCATCCCTCTTTGGGTGGGCCCGCCTTCTGGATTTTGGAGTGGGCGCTGGCGGCTAGCAATCCTCCTCCGTCAGCTCCGCCTGTGGTTCCCCCTCTTACTCAGCCATCGCCAGCCCTTGGCAGGGGGCCACTAATCCAAAGCACCCCTCTTTCCGAGGCATCTTCGGGCATTCCCACCAAAGAGCCCCCTCGGAAAAGGATGTGCAAAAGAAAACACATGGACTCGCCTGAAGAGTCCCTTACTGAGGATACGGATTACGATGATGGGGAAGGTTCCCCTAGATCACCCCCTGCCGATGTTTCCTTTGGTGACATCTTGGAGATTTTGAGTCAGTGGGGTGACTGGAAATCTTCCACCCCTTCCCCGGAGGAATCCGTATTCTTACAAGCTTTCCGTTCCCGGACCACTACCTCCTGGGTGACCCCTCCTGCAGATGAGTTGGTCAAATTCATCATGCAGTGAGTGTGGAAGAGTCCAGATTCAGTAGTGGTTATCCCCAGGAGATCAAAGTACTTTCTCCTCCAGAGGATCAACCCCATTGGTCGAAAGGCTTGCCAGTAGATGCTGTGGTGGAAGGACTTGGCAGAAGGGAGTCCGGCTGTTCACCTGCCCAACGGGGAGTCCCGGGCGGTGGACAGGCTAGGGAAGCGAGTCTTTGCACAGCGACCTTTGCAGCGAATTTCAGAAAACTCTGGTAGCCTCGCGGGTCAAGTGTCAGATGGAGCACATGAGAAAGTGGCCTCCCAACTTGCCACCCTTGAAGCGATTTCAAATTCCTCCATGAGGTTGCTTTCCCATGCATCCGAAGGAGCAACTAGTGCAGCAGGTGCTGGCATGGTTGTCCGACGTCATGCCTGGATGCGCATTTCTCACCTACCGGATTCCTTCAAGTCTTCCTTTTTGAATGCCCCTATTGAGCCCTCTGCGCTCTTTTGTTGTAAGGTCAAGGATACTTTGGCCAGGTGCGAGCAGGACGGAAAGACCTTGTCTGCCGTGGGCCTGTGCTTCTCCAAACCTCAGCGTTCCTTCTCCTGGAATCAGAGGAATGGAAAGTTGTGGCACAAGAAGTTGCAAGGTTTCTTTCATGACACACATGGAGAGGACTCCTCCAGAGACAGAGGAGGGTCCAACGGTGGATGACGTCCCTTTAGGGGCAGAGGGGGTTACCAGAATCAGGGCTGCAGAGATTCTTTCTCCAGTAGGCCCCATCAGCACTCCTGAAACACTGCCCGATTGCTTTCCTCTGGAAGCAGTCAGGGCACATTTCTTTCTGCACCAAACAGCCTGGTCCTCCATTACCAACGATCTATGGGTGCAGAGAATTATCACCAGGGGCTATCACATTCCCCTCAAATCCTTTCCAAGACCTCAGTTCTCCCTTCCCGACGTTCCACCCAGTCAAAGAGAGGAGGCATCTTCTGAAATCAAGAAGCATCTTCTAAAGCGAGTCATCCAAAAGGTCCCCCCCAGATCAATGCGGATTAGGGTTTTACTCCAGACTCTTTTTGGTGCCAAAAAAGACGGGGGACTGGAGGCCCATTCTGGATTTCAGTCATTTAAACGAGTCAGTTATACAGACCAAGTTCCACATGGTCACCATTCAATCCATCCTTCCATACCTTCGGGAGGGTGTGTGGATGTGCTCTCTAGATATCCGGGATGTGTATTACCACATCAAAATGGGTAAACACTCCAGGAGGCATTTGCACTTCCGGCTGGGAGCCAATCATTTTCAATTCAGAGCTCTGCCTTTCGGTCTCTCAACGGCCCCCAGAGTGTTCATGAAATGCCTAGCAGTGGTGACAGCTCACTTGAGACAGCACGGATTCCAGGTGTTTCCTTATCTGGACAATTGGCTCCTCTTCGCCCCCACCGAGTGTCTATTGACCAGGGCCCTGCGCCACACTCTGTCTCTGGCGGAGTCTCTGGGTATTACTATCAATTGGGAAAAATCAAACCTTCAGCCCTCACAACAGTTGGAATTCATAGGGGCTATGATTAACACTCAGCTTGGTTTAATATCCCTTCCTCATCACAGGCTCTTAAGACTGAGAACACAAGTGCAAGTGATACTCGACTGCAGGAAAGTGTCTGCAAGGGAAGTTTTGCAGGCTGTGGGTTCCATGGCGGCAGCCATTCCCATTGTTCCATTGACCAGGCTTCATATGCGCCTGTTACAATGTCTTCTTCAAACTTAATGTATACACAATCATCATCCCTTGAACGCACTAATCCTCATCACCGATCTTTGCAAGCAGGATCTCCTCTGGTGGATGGGAATGGACGAAAGTCTTTGGTGTCGCCCCTTTCAACCTCTTCAGCCCAGCGCCACGGTGACCACAGCCGCTTCCCTGATAGGGTGGGGGGGCCATTTTCAGGGAAGATCTATTCAAGGCACGTGGTCTTCTCTAAAAGTCAACTTACACATCAATGTTCTAGTGCTCAGAGCTGTGTTAGTGGTGTTACAAGCTCTCCACCTTCTTATTCCTCTCGGACCGATTGCTATCCAGTCTGACAACATGTCTGTGGTCTGGTACCTCAACAAGCCAGGAGGGACCAGATCTTACCCCCTTTGCCGCGAAGCCATGAGAATTTGGCAGTGGGCGATAGCTACCAACCGTTTCCTGATTGCTTCACACATCCCGGTGAGTTCCAACGTGATTGCAGACAGGCTGAGCAGATGCATCCTGCTTCCTCACGAATGGTCTCTCAACCCGGAAGTGGCAGAGGAAATTTTCAGCTGCTGGGGCCGGTCTTGCTGCGATCAGTTTTCCTCCCCTTCCAATGCGAAGTGCAGCAGCTACTTTGCCCTCTTTCCTCCGCAGGAGGAGTCCCTGAAAGATGCTCTGACTCTCGATAGGCCCACGGGTCTCCTGTACTCTTATCCTTCCATCCCCTTGATCCCCTTGGTCTTAAGGAAAGCTTTTCGGTTGAGAAGCAGAATGATTCTCATTGCCCCGTTCTGGCCTCGTCAGGTTTAGTTCCCCTTCCTTCAGCCACACCTGCTCCGACCCCCTTGGATTCTAGACTTCCATCAGGATCTCATCTCTCACCCCCAAGGGTTGTCATCTCCAAATCTGGCCACTCTCAAACTGACAGCTTGGTTGCTCCACTTCTGTTAGTAGCCAGGCTTGAGTCACTTTCTTCTCCAGTACGGAATATTATTTTGGCTTCCCACAAACCTTCTACCAGAAAACTTTATAAAGTCAAGTGGAAACGTTTTTCCTTGTGGGCACAAAAGCTGTCTCTGGATCCTGTTTCTGTTCCAGTAGCTACGGTTCTTCAATACCTGATCAAGCTTTTCCTTAACGGGGCTTCTGCATCCACGATTTGGGTGCATCTAGCTGCCATCTCCAATTTCCATGATGGTTCAGACGGAATTCCTGTTATTTCTTCCCGTCTGTGTAAGACTTTCTTGAAGGAGATTTTTCACTCTAGACCTCCCATTAGGCAACCCGTGAAATCATGGAATCTGTCTAGGGTGCTTCAAGCTTTGACTCTACCTCCCTTCGAGCCGGCTGCAACCTGTGATGTGAAGTTTCTGTCCTGGAAGACCTTGTTTCTGGTGGCGGTTACTTCAGCCAGACGTGTAAGTATTTTTTTTTTTTTTTGCTGTTTTACCTGAGAGACCTTCTTTTTCTTACTTTGAACAAGTTTAAACTGCTTTTATTACCTGTTTTTTGCATTGTACATTATCTGCACTTGTTACAGTTGGTCGAAAGTTTGTTTGTTAAATTTAACTGTTGAGGCTGCCCACTAAAGTGCGCTAGCCTGTGTAATTGATTTATTACTGTTTCCTGCATTTCTGTGTACTTTTTAACTCAAAAAACAAAAAAAAATCCTTGTTTTCCCGCCTTTTCTGGACTAGTTTAGACCAGTATACAGGCTTTGCTGTATTCTGGACTGTGGTGTAGTTCCTGTGTTGTCCATTGCCTTACTTGGATAGAAGGAAGTTTCTTTGCGAACCAGTGGGAGTAGGGAGCCTTGAGCAGCCTATCTGTCCCTGAAGGAGTGACCTCAGCACAAGAGCTTGTAGTAATTGGTCGTTTTAGACGATTTCCAGCTCTTTTGAAGTTCCCTGTTTAAAATCCGCCTCTGAGCGTTTCCTCTGGCTATACTACTCAGAAACAGCTCCTCGTGGTCCTGCAGAGTGGTGCTAGCAGCAGAGAACTGAGAAAAGTGACTACTTTCCTCATAAGTATTTTTTTTTGCTGTTTTACCTGAGAGACCTTCTTTTTCTTACTTTGAACAAGTTTAAGCTGCTTTATTACCTGTTTTTTGCATTGTACATTATCTGCACTTAAGTTACAGTTGGTCGAAAGTTTGTTTGTTGAATTTAACTGTTGAGGCTGCCCACTAAAGTGCACTAGCCTGTGTAATTGATTTATTACTGTTTCCTGCATTTCTGTGTACTTTTTAACTCAAAAAACAAAAAAAAAACCCCAAAATATCCTTGTTTTCCCGCCTTTTCTCGACTAGTTTAGACCAGTATACAGGCTTTGCTGTATTCTGGACTGTGGTGTAGTTCCTGTGTTGTCCATTGCCTTACTTGGATAGAAGGAAGTTTCTTTGCTCACCAGTGGGAGTGGGGAGCCTTGAGCAAGCCTATCTGTCCCTGAAGGAGTGACCTCAGCACAAGAGCTTGTAGTAATTGGTCGTTTTGGACCATTTCCAGCTCTTTTGAAGTTCCCTGTTTAAAATCCGCGTTTGCACGATTGTGCGCATAGCGCAGCGCCAGTTAAACAGGCTTAAAGTATTCCTGGCTCCGCCAAGTCTGTACTTCAGTTTTTCCCTTAAGAAAGCTCTACTTTCAACAAAATCAGTCTATTCGCTATATTATAAGCCTAGCACTTGCTCCTAAAACCTCTCTTTCAAGTGAAGCACCCTTAAACTAACGTAAGCACTACATCCACCTACAACCCGTGTTAATACCCACTTCCCTTCAAAGTCCTCTCTGACCCAGTTTCACATCACTCCCTTATACTATTCTGGCATGTCGAGTGGTATATTACTCACATCCTCTCCAGTTCAGCTGGTTAATCTGGGAATCCTGAGACAATGTTACAATTGTCTCATGTACACAGACAACCCTCTCCTCCTCCCAGCAAACACAAACACATGTGAGAGATGCAACTATATAGCCAAACTGGAGGCTGAACTCTCTCAACACAGGACTAGCAAGACCAGACATGAGGAGAAGGTAACCACACACACAACAAACCCAGTCTCACATAAACCAACCACAACTGCAAACCAAACACATAAAAACACAGACATACTCGGAGGCTCTAATAAAAAACTTACCAAAACAACGGAGGCTCTCAAAACAGACACCCAAGAAAACACCACCTCAAAACACAGCACATGCAACACATAGTACACTAAGTCAGTGTGCCAAACAATCACAGCCCTTAAGGCGAAACACCATGCCTGATGCACTAGTAATAGGTGACTCTATAGTCAGACACACTGACGTTCCACTTACCAGGCTGAACAAAGAGAGGGTAACAGTGAGCTGCCTGTCGGGTGCTAGGATCCGCCACATAACACAAGCACTCAGGTCACTCCAAAGCAAGTACAAATATGACTCCGTCATTGTCCATGCCGGCGTGAATGACCTGAGACGTACCTCCTTGGGCTACATGAAAAGAGACATAGAGGAGCTCTCTGATTATGTAGCCCAGGTCAGTATGACCCTGACCCTGAGCAGCATCTTGCCCTCACCAAGAATGATGCCACAATACAAAGACAAGATGATCAGCTTTAATAATTGGCTCAATTACTGGTGTCATTCTAGGGGGATCCAATGTCTGTCTGCTTGGGATGACATGCTGGACAAGCCACGCTGCTTCGCAAGGGACGGCTTGCACCTGTCACCACTGGGCTTCCGGATATTGGCTAAGGCTCTTGCCACCCCCATAGTGCCTTTTAGGCAAGGCTCAAAAGACAAACCCACCACCTTAGAAAACAAAAAAGGAAAAAAACTAAGGGTAATGCTGCTCAATGCCAGAAGTCTAAATCTCAAGATGCAGGCTCTCGAAGCACTCCTCAGTATGGAGAGCATCGATGTCTGTGCAGTAACTGAAACCTGGTTCAAGGCTCCTGAGAGCACCCCAGCCCTACCAGGTTATACCTCGTGTCATGCATTTCGGCCCCAAAACTTGGGCCGAACCACAAAAGGAGGGGGAGTGTCCATATTCATTAAAGACACCCACACCTCCAGGTTAGTGGCAACGCACGAAGCATCGGAGACCATCCATGTGCAACTAACCGTAGGCAAAACTGCTATACAACTTGTAGCATGCTACAGGCCACCCTCTCAATCTCAGGAACTCCATTCAGCCTTCCTGAAGACACTGGAGGATATGAATGTCTCACCAGATACCATCATATTGGGAGACCTCAACTACCCAAACATAGACTGGGTGCATTATTCAAGCCCTAACACCCTAGCCCAAAGGTTCCTGGAATTAATCAACTCAAATGCGATTGAACAACTAGTCACCTCCCCCACAAGGGGAAATAATATACTTGACCTGATCATCACAAACATGGGGACAAAATGCTCAACACCGGAAGTATACCCCTCACTAGTGAGATCAGACCACAAACTAATAACCCTAGATATTCATATCCCACCTCCATCCCCAGCACAAAAGACCACAGTGAGAAACTTCTCAAAAGCCGACTTTACACTCCTTAGGACTGAAATGGTATCCTTCAAGCCCCCTGGGCCAGTGGAAATCACATCCCACACTGCTGAATCCTTCACAAATGCTTTCTGCGGACATCTCCAAGCATGCATGGATCATGCAATCCCAAATAAAACCAAGACCCTTTCCACCAAAGGCAGGCATCCTATCTGGTGGACCCTAGCCATAAACAAACTTTATAATAAGAGAAGGAAGCTACTGCAAGACAGAGCAAAATCCCATAAAGGAAAGGCATCTCTGATCAGCACTAGCAAAAAACTACATTCGCTCATAAAATCATCAAAGGCCAACTTTGAGAGAAAAATCGCTAAGGACACTAAAGATAACCACAAGGCCTTCTTCAGTTATGTTATAAACCTGGGCGGAAACCCTCAGATATGCTCTGAGTTAGTTCATAACGGCAAGAAATACACTGAACCCACAGATATTGCCAACATACTGGCAGACAGGTTCAGTGCAAATTCCTCCCTTCCCTCACCCCCAAAAGATGAAATATTTATCCCAGCTGAATGCAACCTCCCTGACATCTCAGATGTCCAGGTGAGAGCTGCTCTCAGCAAAGCTAAAAATACAGCATCTATGGGACCAGACGGTGTCCCGGGTTGCGTGCTACGTGAACTCCTAGAGGAGGTAAACCCGCACATAAGAATGCTGTTTAATCTTAGCCTTACTACAGGATATGTCCCTGAACACTGGCGCACAGCAACAGTGGTCCCACTCCACAAAGGAGGCACCTCTACAGACCCTGGAAACTACCGCCCCATAAGCTTGACCAGCCTGGTCTGCAAAGCTATGGAAAGGACCATTATGGAACTCATAAACAAAGACATCGGGGACCTACAGACAATTGACCCTACCCAGTTCGGCTTTGTAAAAGGCAGATCCTGCCTTTTGAACCTGGTGGACTTTTTTAAACGGTCACTAGAGCCATCAATGAGGGCAAAGCAGTTCATACAGCCTACCTGGACCCTGCAAAAGCCTTTGATGCAATACCCCACTCAGATAGTGCTTACTATTTACAGAATTGGGGAGTAGCGATAGGTACCCCATGTGCTAATTGTTACTCAAACCTTGTATTAGCCCAGTGGGAGAAGACCAAAGTCCTAGATGAATTAAATCCTTGGTTGCTTAAACTAAAATTCTATGGACGTTTTGTGGAGGATGTGTTTATTTTGTGGGATGGCATTGTCCAAGATTTATTTGATTTTCAAGAATATTTGAATGGGACCACTGATTTCCTTAGGTTCACTCTTAATTATTCATGTAAAGAAATTGATTTCTTGGATGTACGAATCACCTATGATGTGGACTTTGGTATAAACACCTGCATTTATCGCAGAGAGACATGGAAGAACCATTACCTACATAGAAATAGCATGCACCCTCATCACATTTTCAAAAATATCCTAGAAAATCAGATCATTAGAACTTCTAGGTTCTGTACAAGAGATTGTGATTTAACACAAGAAACTGAGCAGATACAGGGCTTCTTACAGGATAGAGGCTGTTTGGAATGAGAAATTGTTATGAGAGCAGATAAGCTGAAAAATATTAGGAAAACAAATGGATGTCCTTCGTTCAGGAAAAAAGATGTGATGAGGCAAACGAAAAGGAATTCGAGAGAGACAGTGGATCTCAATAAGACTCTAAATTATCTGCTGACCTATAGTTCTGACTGTCGACTAGTATGTGACACCATACGCAAGTACTGGCCAGTCTTGACAGAGAATGAAAAAATTAGAGATAGTAGGGGAGAAACCACGTTTTACTTACAAGAGCAAAAAGAACTTGAAAAGGATGCTATGCTTCAAAGATGGAGTTTCAAAAAGAATTGAATTCCAAACATCTAAGAAAGGCACATATAGATGTGGTAAATGCAAAGCTTGCCCTTATATAAACACCAGCCACTGCTTCTCACATCCTATTTCTGGCCAAGACTTCCATTTTAATGGATATACTACCTGCCTTTCCCGAGATTTAGTTTATCTAGCTAACTACAAGAAATGTGTAGCTTTCTATGTAGGTAAAACTAACCAGTTGTTTAAAGCTAGGATTATGCAACATCTGCGAGATATCACTAAAGCTGATACTAACAATGCATTAGCCACTCACGTTATACATTTTCCCACACACTCATTTACTTTTATGGTCTTGGATCACATCGTACCCAATTTTCGTGGAGGTGACCTTAAAAATCTTACAGAAATACGAGAAACTGAGTGGATAATAAATCTTAGAGCTGACAGGCATCCAGGTATAAACAATATAGTACCACTGAAGCCTCTGCTTAAAAACAGACGCTTCAAAATTTTCTGAAAGTTTTCTTCATGACTTTATTTTAATGTTAGGAAGGCCTGGTTTTTGCAGCAAGGGCTATAGCTTTAAGATGTTAAAAAGTGTGTTACACCTACTCAGTATGATGTCACTAAATGACAAACGTCTGATTGGATGGGACTATGTTTTTAAACTAGTGAATAGAGCTCATTTTTAGATCTGATGAAGGCTGAAGAGCCGAAAGCGCTCATCTTTTACTGGAGCTCTTGGATTTTATTCGTTTACCTGTTTGTTTGTTTCTATTAAAGGAGGAAGTGATTCTCATTGTGGTGGTTTTTCCAGGCTTTTATTCAGTTTTCACATTTTATCCAAGAACTGCTTTTAGCTGTTATAGGGTGCTTTGTTTGTTTTATCTTTAGAAATTTGTCAGTGACTCTCTAAGTGGACTTCCTCATAAATTTTAAACAGTTGACTGGGTGAGTAGCCTTAGGTAGATCAGAATATATATGGTTTTGAAACTGTGATTGTGTGGCTGCTAGAAAGCATATGTCATTCAAATGTTTATTTTTGACATCCCACCTTATGTACTTTTTTATAGGCCATGTGGATTTCACACTAGAAGTCGAACGTTCCTTGAGAGTGCTAGATGGTGCAGTCGCAGTGTTTGATGCTTCAGCAGGTGTAGAGGTACTGTATTCTGAATTTTCTTTAGTTATCTACTACTGTTATACTGTTTGTTTGTGTAGTTTAGGTAGTTATTCATGTAAATTTTGTTTTGAAGGTTAATTGTTAATGAGTTTTACTTGTTTCTGGCTGAACAAAGTAATTGGCTGTATTAGTCAGCTAATGTCTGAAATTCGGGTACAGGAATAACTATCATTTTGTCTGACCAGTTCTTTACAAAGTGACTTTATTTCAAGGTCAGCAAGCAGTGTACAGTGAGAAACAAATGTGTGAAATCACCTTGTGGAAATTTGGAAGTTAGGAGGGAAGAAAGTGATAAAGATCTGGAAGGTTTTGTTCAACAGTACTTTAAAATTAGGTAGGTGCTAGCAAGATATCTCAGTGGCTCTGGATTAATCAAGGAGGATAAAGACCCTTTAGATTTGGCTTTGTATAGACCCATTTTTGATTTTAAACCATGATCATAAATTGTTTATGCTTTTTGTGCCTAAAAGAATGGAAAGGATGTTACTATAATTACTCTATATAGATCATTGTGATTTTGTGGAGATGAGGTAAGCATTTAACATCATTAACAGAGCAATTATGAAGGGAAAACTGCTGTTATTTATGAGTTTTGAAGTAGAGAAAGCATTTGTTAGAGGCAGCTGTGATTTTCTGAGAAGGGAAATTGTAACATTTGTTTATGACAGAATAATAGGATGACTAAGGGGATATATGAAGGGTCAAAGGCAAGAATTAAGGTGAGAAGTTTCCTGGGAGGGTTCATCATTGTTCTCTTTCCCTTTTGTTATTTTTTCTATATGTATAGCTATTAGCAATGGAAATGAGGAATTCACAAATTCAAGACTATAACTGGTAAGGTAATCAGTAAAAGTTAGCTTTATTTCAGATTATATTATTTTGCACTTGATAAATCCAGAAAAGGACATTTTGGTTTTGTGAAATGTTTTGTTCATAGGTGGGTACAAGGCTATCGGCCCTAGGGCCTATAGAGGCCTAGCCAAAAAGGTACCCTGGCTTTCGCCACCCAAGCAAATTATTTTCCTGTGCCCCTGTCGAGCAGAGCCACAGAGGTGATCCCCGGGGTGAATTTCCTTTTTCCCATCCAGTCATCAAGATTTTTGACAGCTTAATGTCTTTTCAGAATACAAAATAAATGAAGATAAAACAAAAGTTGTGATAAATTGTGCAAACACTTGCATATTGCTTTAGCAGTACCCATATTTATAAGTATGTGATGAGAGGAAGTGTTTAAATATATGGATTAAAAAGTATTCTGTTGTTACAGCTAAGCATATGCAAGAAGACACTAAATAGAAAATGTCAAAAATTAAGAAACTGGAAGTTCTTGGTTATGGATATGGTTAGTAAGACTTAAGAAGTAAGATTTGCTCTTATGTACAGATCAGGCATATTCTGTCAACCAGAGTAGAGGTTGCAGATTCCAATTAATAGAGTTGAGTGACTTTATTTTGGAGGGGATAAGGACAAGAACTAAGTGGGATAAGTTTATTCTCCCCATAGAACAAGGTGGTTTAGGGTTACCTAATTTCAGCGGTTTCCATAAAACTAAGCAGTTATGGCCCATATGCAAAACTCAAGCAGAGCACTGTAAATCAAAGTGGAAAGGATGATGAAACTGTTGGGGGGAGTAGAGAGTTAAATAGGGACTAAGAATTTGGATGAACCAAGAACCAAAATAATTTTGTGGTAACTTAGGCAAACGCTGTACTATAAACTCTTGGATTTTGGATGCCAATCCTTAAGGAGAATGGTGATTTTAACAGTAGGGATATTTACAGGTAAGGGTATTGAAATTAGGGAAGGGGTGGAATTTACTGGAACAAAATAGCAAAGCAACCAAGGCATTGGGAGCAAATAACTCAGGAGGGGGGAGAGAGTGGGAGAAGGTTAAGAAGGAGTACTATAGGTTAGATATTCCCTATGTGTCAGGGACTGATAGAGCATAGGCAAAGAGAAGGAGTTAAGGGACTACTACATGAAAGACCTGCTCTGCTTGTGTCTGGAAAAGAAGATCCTATTGAAAAGGGGATAATTAGAAGGGTATGTTAGTATTGTGTGATAACTGCCAGATTTGATGAGATATGGTTAGAAATGATTGGAAAAGTATAATAGGCATTTTACAAAGGAAATGGGATATACTCTGTAAAGTTTCCAGGGATACTACAAAGTCAAGAAAATTTAAGATTTTGGCTTGGAAATGTTTCCTTGGGTACTTTTATACTGCAAATTAACTTTTGAGAATGTTTCCTTATGTGGATATTAAATGCTGAAGTTGTGAGAGGTAAAAAGAGAGGTATTAAAAACACATTTTGTGGAAATGTAGTCAGTTGGCAGATTTTAAAAATTCCTGGCAAAGTACTTTGACAGAAGCATTTAGGGAACAAACGATAGTTGTTAAAATGATTATTTTGATCTAGGATATATGATCTGAATTGTACAAACATAGTAGGACCCTACTGAATTTCACAATATTGGTTGCCAAAAAGCAGTTATGAGAAAATGGAAATCAAAATCTGTATCAGCTGTAACAGAAGTTTTGAAGGTTGTAAATGTGAGAAAAGAAATGAAGGCATAGCACTTACCTTTGAGAACTGGAATCAGGGACATAGCCATAAATAATGGGGGACAAAATGCCCATAATGTGGGACATATTGAAATAGTAGTGTTGTTTACTTAGGAAGTTGCTCAAATGACAAGTTTTGATATAGCATGCAATTTCTGATGGTTATGAAATCTGAAACCCAAATTTCTCTCACTGTTTAGTGACTGCCATCCCCAGTGATTTGCTGGAAAACCACAAACGTTACACAGATCACTCTAAGAATATGAAGTGAAATCAGTGACATTATTGCAATATCAGGGACAGTTGAAAAGTATGAGAAATATGATTGGAAATGGGATCTGAAGGTAAGGGAAGAAGCAAATCTAGAAATAAATTGAATATGTGGGAAAATAGATGCAGAATAACATTCAAGAGAAGGAGTGAGGTTTAAGAGAAGGCAGGAATTAAGCAGCTTGTGTAATTTTGGAGTGAATGAAAATTGTTAAAATAAAATATATATTCATATTGCATGACAATAATGGACAGTGTTCTTATGATTTGCTTTTTTTTTCTGTCAATGTATGTGAACCCATGTTGTAGTTTAAAATGTGATGATTTAATAAAGATATTAAAAAAGCATTTGGAATTGTGACTTGCATAATATAGCAGTATCCATTCTTCCCATGTTCAAGACCATGATTATTTACCAGAGTTGTTTCTAGTATTTCTAATACTGAACTCCCTGTGCATTTTCTTGTGTCCCATCTCCCTGCACATTTGAAGCATTGAGCAGTTACATGTGAGTTAGCCCTTTGAAGAGCTAAACAAACCATTGTAAACTCCCTTAAGTACACGTTAAGACATTAATTCAGATTAATAGGTAGTTTCCAATAGAAGTCTCATTCTGTTAAGCAAAGCTAGGTAGGGCTTGGTGGAGCTGGTGAACAAAAACAGACCTCTGGAAGCAGTGGATGGTCAGCTGTGCGGAGACAAAAAAAAGTCCTTAAAGGAGAGTTCGAAGATGGAGATGGCAGTTTGAGCAGACAAAAAAAAAAGAGCTTTGGGCAGTGAAGAGTTTAAGTTGTCAAACGAGTGCAAACTACGGTAAATTGTTAACATAAATTACTAGGTGAAGAGTATGCAGCATCCTGAAGGTCAACAAGGAAAACAAAAAGTGAAGTAAAAGGGAGAGAAACTGTGAAACTCAGAGGGAAATTGAAAGCAGTGTGGTGAAACAGAGCTGATGGTAATGGGAGCCGAAGGAGAAAACACTTCAGTCACCTTACAGAGAAAGATTGACCCAAATGCATTCTAGTATTTTCCAGATAAGTGGGTCCCTACTTGAACAAATAATAGAAAACTGCAGGAAACAGAATATGTTTTAACTGGACATTTTAGGAAAGTAGTACATATGCAAACTGTTAAAAAGGCAGTGAAAGGAAAAATGGTGGAACAGCAATTTAAATATAAACAAATGGCACAGAAAGTGGCTGAACTTTTGAGGATAGGTTGCTCAGAGACAAATAGATATTTACAACAGGATCAAAACAAATTCAAGGACAGAAGTGTAAAGATTTTATGAGAAAAATAGCTCAGCATATGGGCTGGGTTTTCTGTTGATGATATTAAAATAGAGCACGTAGTGTAAATATCCCCAAAATGTGAGACTGAGAAAGCAGCCAAGACCTGTACTTATTAAAGTTCAGATGTATCAGCTTAAGGAGGAAATTATTTCTATTTTGTGGAGAAGGTAACAGCCTTAAAGGTTGGAAATGAAAAGGTTTATGTGGAGTGTGAAGGCTGCCAGCCCAGCTAGCTGGAATTTTGTAAATAGTCATGTCTGCTGACAACCAAGTAATTCTTAAACAAACTGATAAGGTGTGTGAGAGACGTAAATACACAATGTCACATACAAGCCCTCAAAATGCCAATCAGGTTATCAGTAATGCACACATTACACCAACTATATGCAGTAAGGATGAGATATATAAACACACGTAGGCTGAGGCTCTTAAATGTAATCATACTAAACCTCAAAAGCCTCTGCGATGCTACATCTATAACTAATAACTTCAGCAGTCACAAAAGCACTCCAGCAAAACAACATCTACCATGGCACATGCAGCTACATCTCATGGAGAATAATCTTCCAATCCCATAAGGCAGACCACCACACAACCCAATATTTTGGTCGTTAAAGACTCCATTGCGAGATACACAGACGTCCCACTCACTAAGTTGAGTAAGGAAAAAGTCATGGTCATTTGCCTATCGTGGGCCAGTATCTGCCTGATAACACATGCACTTAGGTCATCAGAGCATAAGTACCAGTATGACTTGGTCATAGTCCATGTAGGTGTAAATGACTGAAGACGTATATGAAGAGAAACATGATGGAGCTCTCTCATTCTGTGTCTTAGGCTGGTAAGAGCCTAGCTTTGAGCAGCATTTTACCTTCTCCAAAGGTAAGGCCACAGTATGAGCAGATGAACAGATTGACTTTAATATTTGGCTTTGTTTTTTGTATCACTCCAAAGGGTACAGTGTTTGTTATATGGGAGAATATGGTCAGCAGACCGCACTGCTTTGCCAGATATGATCTGCACACATGTCCTGTCTAGGCTTTCAAATATTGGTAAACCCTCCCCCATTGTGCCTTTTGTAGGCAATGCCAAACTGGCAAATCTTTTGACATAGTAAAACCAGCTCTAGAAAATCTAAAGGTGCTACTGATTAATGTCAAAAGTCAAAGAAGAAACTCCACTACTCCTTCTCACCCTGGAGAATGCAGCTGTTTGGGCAGTTACCAAGATGTTGTTTAAAGCTGTGGAGAGCACCCGGCAGGACAGGGATACAATGCCTTCCACACATTTAGACCAGCTACTGTGCAGGCAGGGACGAAAGGTGGTGGTGTCTTGATTTACATCAAAACCAAACATACCTCAAGACTGGTCAAACAGGATGATATGCTTTAGTTTCTCCACATGCAAATTACCTTAGAACAAGTCCCGTACCATATCCTTGCAAAGTATAAGTCCCCCTGTATGACACAGGGATCCCATTGCACATACCTAGACTTACTAGAGACACTCGCTATTTGGCCCAGTATAATATTCATGGGTGACTTAAACTACCGCACTGTAAACTGGGAATCTTCCATGACCCCAAACTTTGCAGGCCCAAAGACTCCTGGACTTTTTAATATGAACACCCTGGACCAGGTAGTCCAAATGCCCATTAAGATGCAAACATACTGGATCTGATCGTCACTAACATGGGAGAACGCTGCACCCACCATAGTGTAATGTCCACTCTGGTAACATCAGACCATAAAGCTATCTCCGTTGAAATAAAAATAAAACCCTGGACCCCTGCTAACCCTGGAACATTTAGAAACTATTCTGTGGCAAATGCCCTTCTTTTAGGTGATAACCTGGCAAAATCAAGAGAATGCTGCTGGCTATGCAGAAGTTTTCACAGAAACCCCATAAAATCATGTTAATCAATGCATCGATACAGCTGTGCCTGCCAGGAATAAGTACAGAGAAGACTCACAAAACAAGACACCTTTGTAGAATCCTAACATCAATAAGTTGTATAACAAAAGGAAAAAAGTTATGGAAAAATTAGGAAGTGCAACACCCAGCAGGATAAAAAAAAATCTCTCCGCAATCTGAACAAGCAACTCAGAGGGCAAATCAAGTCTGTCAAAGCCAAATTTGAGGTAAAAATATACCCCCAGGCCTAGAGCACAACTATAAGGCTTTCTTTAGCTATGTCCACATTCTCAGAGGCATTTCACAACAGTGTGTAGAACTTATTGTAAATGGAACCACCTACACTGAGCCAGAAGGTATAGCAAATCTACTAGTTGACAAATCAGCTCCAGTTTTACCCCTGTCCACCTCAGCCACCCCTCAGGAAATACCATTGAACAGAGAACAGGTGTTCAATGCACTGTCCAAGGCCAAGAATAGCATATCGATGAGCCATGATAATATCCAGGGATACCTCCTAAATAGCATGACATACAGCCTATCAAGACTAGTCACTGTTTCACCATAGCCTCCAGACAGGCTTTGTGCCACTTGAATGGAAAACTGCAAGTCATCCTGCTACGTGAGGGTAGGCAATCTATAGACCCAGGTAACTACAGTACCGTAAGTATGACTAGTCCCATATGAAAATCCATGGACAGGATTATCATGGAAATGATTAACAGTGACATAAGAAATCTTCAGACATGGGATCCAATCCAGTTTGGTTTTGTCAAGTGCAGATCATGCCTACTAAAGTGGTGGACGTCTTCTAGAAAGTCACCAAAGCAATGGACCAGGGCAAAATAGTGCATACTACCTACCTTCACATGGCCGGGGCATTTGATACAATACCCCACTCAGGTATTGTTGAGTGACTCATGGAATTGGGTATAAACCCCTAGGTGACCTGCTGGTTAGCTGGATTGCTCTCAGATATGACCCAAAAAGTTAGGATGGGGAAGTCCACCTACACAAAGAGGCTGGTCACTAACATAGTCCCTCAGGTCTCTGTGCTGGGTCTGCTCCTTTTTGGCATGTATGTTTGTGACGTCAAGGCCAACATCAAGGACTTCTGGCTAACCAAGTTTGCAGATGACTGCAAACTAGGTGCAGTCATAGAATCCCCCCAGGACACTAATATTCTCCAACAACGCTGGCTCAGATAAGTTGCTCGTGCCAGACCCACGGTCTAAAACTCAATGGAAATTCATAATAGTATCCTTTGGGAAGTCAGTTACCCTTAACACATCCCTAAGAGTAGATCCAGTAGTCAGGGATTTGGGGAATGCATGTAAAACAGTAACCAAGCCTTTGACCATCACATGGCTACAGCAGTAAGGAAATAATTCTGATACACAACTTATAAGCAAGGGTATGGCATGTAGAGCTGCGGAAGTCATTGTTGCACTATTTTCAGCCTTCATCACACTTGTTATTGCATTCAATACCCCCTTTGGAAGTATGTACCTGTCCAGGAACATCCAACAACTGGAACATCCACAGACATTCCAGGGCCAAAAAAAAAATCAAGTTAAAGCCTATCCCTGTACTCCATCTCCTACAAACTGTTGAGGGTCGATCTATGCCTTACATATAAGGGATCTTTGGATCCCACTTTGATGGACCTTCTGCACATCAGCAAAACTAACAGCATCAGAATTACCAATCTAGAGACTTAAACCATGCTTGCAACATAAATAGCACTTGCTGGATGGACATGTATGTGTCTCAGAGATTACCCTTTTCTGGAACAGGCTTCTTATAATGTGAAGCAGAGTTCTTCTCTAAATCAGTTCAAGCATAATTTGGACCAGTGCATGGGAAGTTGGAAATTCATCCCTGGCCAGGCACTTATGCCCATAATGGGCAGAGACAGACTGTAAATGCTTGACCACCGTCTTGAATAGAATAAGATCACCAAAATTACAGTAACTTTTACAGAAAAAATTCAGCAAATTATGTGCAAAAGAAACATTTATTGAAAAAAAAAAACGAATTCAGCTGAGTTTTATGTTTGATTTAACTCTAACTTAATAAAGCATTGCTTTATGAATAGTGTGCAAAGATTTTTGTGTTCTAGCAACAAAGGATATTAAAATTATATCAGCAGAGGAAACTAGAAAGGAAAATGTGTTTTCAATTTCATTTAAACTGTATTTTTTCCCAAAATAATTTTGGTATTCTGTTGTAATTTGGTATCCAAAAATTCTCTCTGAATTCTTTCATTAAATTTAGTGAAAATATGGCAACTGCCATACTAACACAGGTGAGATCTATCTTTTGGTTGCCAGTTTGCTAAGATTAAAGAATTATGTAATGACCTGCTTAAAAACTTGAGATTTACAAGCTCTGCTATAGCTGCCTCAGAAAGAGCATGTGCATTTCTACCCATGATACCTGTGACCCATGTGGACAACCATGCTCCACAGCACAGGCTTGAAGGACTTACTGTCATGGATAACTCACCTGCACTACTACGTGGGTTAGTGTAGCAAACATTAACTGGCTCTCTTTCCAAAGGATGAGTGAGCCAAAAGTGGGCACTCACTCTAATCCTATTTGCCCAGTCTTTGCATTGCCCATGTCACTAGTTAAACATACGGTGACTGGATCACAGTGAGGACTTCATTCCACTTTGCCATGCACCAGGCCCAATAGGAAGTGTCTAGAGCACCAATTCATCAATAATGTGGCAGATATTTAATGAGTTTAGCATTTCAGTCATGTTTCATTATGGTGCTGCATGTCAAAAGTCAGGTTAGGACAGTAAATAACTAAGAAGAGGGTTGTAGTCAGGATTCTTTTTGTGAGTTAGATTATTAGTTATTTGCAGAAAGTTTGGTTATAATGAGCCTTTATTCCATACAGCCTTTTAATGTGCAGTCTTTAGAAAAATGCCTCCTCCTGCTTTTGAATCTGATCAAAGTTATGGTGAAAAGGTAAAGATAAAAATCAAGGTTAACCATAGAAATTGATGTCCCATTGTGCCTTTCTTAGGCAGTGTCCCAAAGACAAGCCTTCCAACATGAAAGATCTGACAAAAAGCAAATTGAAGGTCATGCTGCTTAACACGAGGAGCCTAAACCTGAAATTGGACTCACTGGAAGCCCTCCTTGCACTGGAAGATGCTATCTGTGCGGTCACAGAAACTTGGTTTAGAGCTACAGAGAGCACCCCTGCCTTACCAGGCTATACCTCATTCCACACATTCCAACCCCAAAATGAGGTCAGGAAGACTAAGGATGGTGGACTCTCTATCTTCATCAAGGACAGGCACACCTCCAGACTGGTTTGCCAGCATGATGCACTGGAACTACTCCAGGTACAACTGACAGTTGGCTAGACACCCATCCAAGTTATAGCTAGCTGTAGACTCCCCTCCATGACTCAGGACACCCACTCCTCTTACCTGGATCTAATAGTCTCCATCAAGGTACCCCCTAACACCTTGATCCTTGGTGAGTTCAACTACCCTACCATAGACTGGATGAACTATTCTTGCACTAACGCAGTGTCTCAACGATTCCTCGACTTCATCAGTTGTAACACACTAGACCAGCTTGTCTCATCAATCACAAGGGGAGATAACATTCTGGACTTGGTTCTCACAAACATGGGTGACTGCTGCATCTCTCCCATAGTATGTCCTTCCCTGGTTAGATCAGATCATCAAACTGTCTCATTCAAAGTTTCTATTCTACCCCCCCCCAGCCAAAATCATGCTAAAAAAACTCTCAAAAGCTGACTAAAACCTCCTAAGGGAGGGTATCTGTAGCTTCACCCCCTCCCAGAGGATGCAGACAGCTATACTGAACAGTACGCCAATGCAGTTTACAAGCACCTGTACAACTCCATGGACTCAGCCATACCCAATAGAACTAAAACCTGCTCCTCATGGAAACACAAACCTGTTTGGTGGACATCCTCTATCAACAGGCTTTACAACAAAACGAAGAAACTGTTGTCCAAGGGTACAATGGAACAAATTCCAAATTGAAAAAACTCCCACCTTAGCTTCAACAAGCAAATTAGATCACTAGTGAAAACCTCGAGGTCCAATTATGAATTGAAACTAGCCTCCGTAACAAAGGGAAGGTATAAAGTCTTCTTCAGTTATGTCAGGAACCTCCATGGCAAAGCCCAGGTTTGTCCCAGATTAGTACTTAACAGTATCACATACACTGATCCTGTTGACTTAGCCAACCTGCTAGCAGATAAGTTCAGCTCATACTTCACCCCCCTGTCCCCCCCAAGATCCTTTCGACATCCCCGATATTTGTTACACACCTCAGATCTCCATAGATCAAGTGTTACAAGCCCTATGCAAGGTAAAAAAAACACAGCTTCCATGGGACCTGATAGTATCCCAGGCTGTATTCTGCACCATCTCCAGCAAGAACTTGTTTCACCATTGAGCACCCTATTCAGCCACAGCCTAAGTACTGGTTTCATTCCAGCAGAGTGGAGAACCGCCATTGTCATCCCTTTGCACAAAGGTGCTGCTACTACTGAATCTGGAAATTATCGCCCTTTTAGCGTGACAAGTTTGATCTGTAAAGCCATGGAGCATATTATTATGGATCTCAGAAACAAGGGCATAGGCTATCTCCAAGCACTAGACCCCACCCAGTTTGGATTCGTCAAGGGCAGATCTTACCTGTTGAACTTGGTCGACTTCTTTGAGACTGTCACCAAGGCCCTGGATCAGGGAAAGTCAGTACAGTACAGCTTACTTTGACTTGGCCAAGGCCTTTGACATTCCCCCACTTGGGCATCATTGAAAACCTAACACAGTTTGGTGTAAATCCCTATCCCTAACTGGCTCACCGACAGGACCCTCAAAGTCAAAATAGGTACCTCCACATCCGATAGCAGACCTGTCACTAGTGGAGTTCCCCAGAGATCTGTCCTACTACTGTAGTCCTACTACAAACCCCTACTGTTTGGCAGCTATTTCTCAGAGGTACAGGCAAAGACAAAAGGCCTGTGACTGACCAAGTTTGCTGACGCCTGTACGTTGGGTGCTGTCATTGACTCCCCAAATGATGTTAACTTACTGCAGGAGGGTCTCACAGCAATTAATGACTGGTGCCAAAGTTATGGCCTCAAGCTGAATGCAAAAAAAATATATATCATCATACCATTTGGTAAAAACTCAACCCCTACTGATTACCACATCAACGGCGTCCCCTTAAGCACACAACCTGTGGTGAGAGACCTGGGCAGTCAGGTTGATAACAACCTCACATTTGACCGTCATGTAGCGGCAGTGGTCAGAAAAGCCTTTTACTTGGTTCATCTCATAAGTAAAGGGATTACATCCAGAAAAAAGGAGGTTATTACCTCTCTGTACTCCTCCCTCATTAGAACAGTAGTTGAGTATAATGCCCCATTTGAGATGTACCTCTACAGACATCTGCACCAATTGAAAAGGCCACTGAAATACCTCACAAAGAGAATACATGGTCTGCAACACCTGTCCTATGTGGACAGGCTCAAATCACTATCACTGTACTCTGTATCATACAGATTGCTCAGGGTTGATCTGCGTCTCACAACAAGACAGTCTCGGACCCTGCCCTACTAGAGATGCTCCATCTTCATAAGTCTAACTCCTCACGCACCACCCGCTCAAAAGGCCTGAACCTAATATGTGACATTAACAAAACCTGCTGGAGAGACAGGTTCGTCTCCCAGACGCTGCCCCACCTCTGGAATAGACTTCCTATACACATCAAACAGAGCACCTCACTGACCCTGTTCAAGTGCAACCTTGAGTGGATGGGAAACCACAAATTTGTCCCAGGGGTTCCACCTGTGTGAAACAGGTGCTGACTGAGGTTTCATTTGAGGGATAAACTCTTGGCTAGGCTTGTAAGGGCCGCAGGGGCATTTGCCTAGTAACCTCTTATGATCCTATGATGTTGAGCTCCTTTGAGGATACCAGTTTCCTGTTTTTTCCCAGAGTCCCAAAGATGATGAAGCTTTCTCTCTTATCTGTCTTGCTTGTTTTTATTTTTATTTTTTTTTTGCAGTTAGTGACAGTTGTTTGAGTGGAGGACTGGACAGAAAAGGCATATATGTTAAGAGGTTGTCAAGACTATACCCCTGTCCTCATATCTTTCCTCCATTTATCACCATAAATGAATATTTTGAGATTTCAAGAAAAATGTTTCAAGAGCTTGTGGTTATTCCTGAAGGTTTTAATTCTTTACAAATGTTTTATTCCATTTCATGTGGCTTTGTACACTGTTCTTTGATGCAGAATAAGAGGATTTGACTGTGACTAAGTCTGGTAGAGATAGGTAATCTTTATCCTCCTTCCCAGCACAAAGAAGTTATGCATTTTGAGGATCCATCTCAAAAATTAGATTCTGTATTTGTTGTTTTATGTTTGTATGTAGCTGAGTGATGTAATTTGTCAGATTAGTTTATTGCTTGAAGACATGTCTGTGAGGTAGAGAAAAGAAGGCAATAATGGTTTAAACACTATTTTAAAAATATGTCCAGGTGCTTAGAAGTACATTTTTCCATTATCATACAATGCTTTTAAATCTGCAGCTTATGAAGTTATAACTAGGGTGCAAACTTGTATTCTCTGAGTTACCACCTGTTGTAAAGCAAGAAAATACATTTCTTTTTCATAATAAGAAAACTTTTGGTTAATGTTCTTAGAGGTCTTTTTGTGTGTGTGTGTGTGTGGGGGGGGGGGGGGGTCTGGCTACTTTTCTTATTGTGGTGCAGCCAAGAAAAGGGCAAGAGGCTTTCTCTTTGTCGATTGTCCAAAAAGTGAATTTAGCAGGTGACAGGATGGCATAATTTTGGTTCATTTGGAGAAATTTGTCCACTGATTTTTGTGGGATTAAGTAATGTTGAAAATAAATTATAAGAGAATGGTTTATTTTAACAAACTTCTCATCCTATTCTAAGGTAGCATATGATTTTTCAAATTATTTACAGCCTCGGTCTGTTGACTCATTTGCTTGCACACAGTTTGCTATTTCTTGCATGCAGTTGACCAATTTGTTCCATGAAGTGAGAGATCTTCTGGCTATGAGAGAGCTCTTCAAGCTGTTTATTCTTGCTTTCTTAGCATTCTTGGGACATGTATTCACCAGTATCCTGATTATTGAAAATGCCAGATTGCAGGCAAGTAATTTTCATAATTACATGCAGAACTTGTTGAATGAATGTCTGGATTCTCTCAACTGAATGCTTGTCGTGATTCCCTCTGTGATCAGGGACCATGGATTTCTGAAGTACAGACAGATCCTTCACCATCTTCAGTTTTCTGATGAGGGATGCCGTAGGCTGGTGATAAGAAGTACATATGGACCTCTTTAACTTCTAAGTTATGTGATTTCCTTTCTCAAAAACAAGGTGTTAGCATCTTTTTTGCTGTAAGTGTTCAAGAGTTGTTTGAACTGAAGGACACTGGATACTCCAGACGGTCATGTACAATTTTTTTAGTCTTGTAGTACATAAACAGGGTGTCACACTCTCATATCAGTTTTAAAGACTAGAAATAGAAATGTTGAATCTGGCTCTCTCCCACAATATTTGGTGCTAGTTTATAGTCTGGGCAACAGGGATTTAACTTGCACAGTTCTTCAGAACTATGAGTGTCAGTAAAGTCTACTAGTGCTGTTAGATTTAATGCCCATGTAGAGAACTCCAGAAAGGGATCTATTTGCAACCCTGTGCAGTACATAGTTGCTCATTTTGGATAAGGACACAAGATGGCCTGTGAACAAGATGGATGGAAAATTAGCAGAATTCATTTCCTCTCATTTCTGTCATTCTAAATGTTCTGATAAAAGTAAAAAAAGAGAAAATTAAGATGATTCTATTAACCCAATCCACACCATAATGGGAGTGATTCTTCTCTCTGCTAGAATTGGCTAGCAACTTATGCTGGCTTCATCTCAGGAAAGAATGTCTGGTTCAGCAGCAAGTCAGGGTTTCGCATCCTTCATTGCACAGCCTGCAGTTGATGTTATGGTTGCTGGCACATATCTTGCAGAAAGCAAGGACAGCAACCCATAAGTCTTGCTTGTCTAAATGGCAAACGTTTTCACACTGGTTTCAGTATAAACATTTTCTCCCATGGCAGGTGACTATCTGCAGTGTTGAAAACGGTTTCCCATCTCCTAGTTCTTGGAGTTTATTACCATTACTAGGATTTGAACTTTATAGTAGAAGTGTAGACCAAATCACCTTTTGAAACAGCTTTTCTTGTTTATTTGCATTTTTTTAGTCATAAAATATGATCTTTCTTTTGACAGTTACTTCTGATAGATGCTTTTGCTACCCTATGAAATATTTTGTAATTATGTGGTAGTTTTTTTTTTCTTTATTTGTCAGACATTGCATTAAACAGAAATCTTCAGCTGACATTTTTTTAATAGTTGCTATCAGAATTGGGGCAAAAATATGCTGTGCATATAGATTTCAGTAAGGATTTTTGGACTTATGCTTCCAGTGCTAAAGACTTTAGTATGTTAGACAATCTTTTAATTTCCTTTACATCTACTATTAGGAGACTACATTGGAATATTTTGCTGTTCAAAATATTGTCAGGCTGCACTTGTTTTTTGCTGTAGTTCAGTGGGTAAATTGTAATGTACTTGAACAGTATCTGCTGTTTCTGCCATCTGTTTTGTGGTGCGGTTGTAGAAATAATTTGTGAGGCAGACACTTCTATTCCATTTAGATGTTTAGGAAATATTTCAAACCAGGCTGCCTTCCTAGCATTAGAGGCAGACTTTTCTGCAACAGGTTTTCAGAGTATGAAGGCTGGTACCTTAACCCACTGTATAGAGGTGTAGCTTTGTATTCTGTTCACATTTTATGAATTGTGAGAGACATGGAAAGAAGAAGTAATGTAGTACAGTTGTGGAAGGGCACTCAACATGTCAGTACGTGATTTTTTTTCCTGCATCTCTGGGGGGTTCTCTTTGTTTAAATACCCTTGTTATCTGCTGTTAATCAGGTTTATGTGCTTTATATATTTATGGAAGTGGTACCTTGTTGATTGATGGATGTATGCTGTGTTGTTGCTGAGATGCTCAGTAATCAGTCTAGCAGTTATTGCATTAACAGCTTCTGAGTGAGAATGGAACTTGCTGTGGTAGCGGATGTGCATTTATTGGTATTTTTGATATATAGGGTTGTAATGTTGTACCCTCCTAGGGCATGTTACAGTTAAAAATAGGTACTATAACATTTTCCTGAGAAAGGCATCCTCTCTGTGTGCTGATAGTGGCTGAGGTGGTAGCAGACTTTGACATGATATGTGTGCAGCGTACTGTTTTCGACTTTCATCTAGACTGAGATTTGGTATGTGACCTTGGCTGTAAATATGTGAGGAAAGTACTTGCATTCAAGTTGGATTTTTTTTGCATTCTACATTTATATGACAGAAATACAGTCAGTCAATTAAGCTAACAGGGAAGGATTTATCTCTGTTGCTTAGAAAATGTTTGAAGCCAACTCAAATGCAGTAGTCAAATGAATTCCTGCCTTAGTGGCAGATTGCTTCCTGCAGTATTGCGGACATGTAGTAGTTCTTTGATATTCTTTAACAGTTCCTGTGTCTGAAAAAGGCAATGACCTGTAGCAGTTGAGTATTTATATATTTCAGGGCTAACATGACAGGACTTCTGCCATGTACCATGCACATTGTTTAGCAGGCATTGCTATTGTGTTGTCGGTCAGTTATGACCGGGTTGCTAACTTCTTTCACACTGATGATGTTTCTTTTTCAGTCTGCTCATTTTACCAGTAGTATACATTGACTTTATACAGATCTGTAAGTTATAAAAAGTACTCATTTCCTGTAATTAGTATTCTAGGAATTTTGTTATCATCAAATCAAAAGCTGAAACTTCGTCCCCCAGACTTGTTATGGCATGGCTGCTCTTTCCCTTTTTCAAGGTCTAAGATTTAAGGCTTTGTATACAGATGGGTTTCTGCTTATTATACACACCTCCTGTATTCAGCAATGATGGTATATTCCTAAAGTTCGGTTGATGATATATCAAGAACCCAAACAAATGAAAAACTTGAGTGGGGATCCAGGTGCCCAAAAAGACCAGTACTAACAGTCGAGAAATATCATTAAACGATTTATTAAAATCAACAAGCAGCAAAAAGAGCAAGTGATAGCAGTTTAGTGCTTTCGTCTAGGTAAAGACGACTTCAGAACTGCTAGTACATCCACTATTTCACTTACATACTCACAAAATCAACACGTGATCAAACCGACCAATGGAACACCAGTATCGACTTTCAAAAAATTGTGTGAGGAGCTATGTTAAAATCCAAGATACAAGCATGATAATACATGCATATAATACCAATAGAATTCACTAATGAATAACAGCATTATACAAATATAAGTATATGTTAAACTTAAGAATTAAAACTAATTATTTGTAAACTCCAAAACATTTAAACCACATCATATCTGTGATGATCACTCCTTAAGACTCTTTAACTTGAGAATGGTGGTGATGGAACTACTTACATTAAGGCCTGAGGGAGATAAAGCATCACATGTAAGAATCCATTTGAGTTCCTTTTTATTTAAATGATCCTCAGTGTAGAAACCCATTGTATCACTGTCCATGTGGTCAGTCACCACAAACTTGAAAAAATGCCCCTCACAAGAAGAGATGTGTCTGTAAAGAACATTAGTAGACCTTTCTCTCCTAATGTCACTTAAATACTCATAAATTCTCTCCTTTAACATCAGACAGGTCTTCCCAATATAAAACAACCTCACATTTTTGGCAAAGGGCCCCATACACAACTCGTCTAGGTAGGCAATTGAAATGCCTTTTCACTTCTATTTTCTTATGCCTAGTAAAGAATAAATCACAGCACTGGATATGTTGGCAATAGTTGCAATGGTTGCATTTAGACACACCCTTTGGTTTGTTTGAACCCATATTGCCCCTTTTCATCTTGAATAAACTCTTGAAACACATACCTTTCCTAAAAACAATTTTTGGTTTAGTACCAAATAATTAAACACCTTCTTTAATAGAGATGACAATTGGCCAGAATTTGTTAACCACTTCAGCAATTTCCTGACTATTCACTGAAAAGGTAATGACCATAGAATGTTTGTGAGGCACCTCAACTGTTTGAATACCATTGTTGTCATTTTGATCCATAACTAAGTCTACATGTAGGCCTTTTTGGATAGGGAGTAAAGGTTGGTAAAAACCTTTGTTCCTTTTACCAAGGGCTTCATCCTTGACAGACAACAGTAGTCTCCTCCCAGCTGTCCACCTTAAATTCCATCGTCAACTCCTCCATGAGACTGATATCTTATGCAGCGGATGGAGCGAGTAGGGCAACGGGTTCAGGAGATGTTCTTCGTGTTTCACTGTTGCAGTCATTACATTTGGGTAATCCTGCTGGCAGGTTGCCCTCAGCTGGCCTGAATTCCAAAGTCTTGGGTCCTGCGTCGGCTGCTGTCACCTCTTCCCTGACGTCAGATCGTCAGGGGTATAAAAGATGCAGCCAACGTCATTTTCTTCAGTCTTCTGCAGTTGGAGTATGTTTTTCAGTACCTTCAAGACCTTACTCTAAAGGTCAGAAGAGTGGAAACATGTGGCTCAGATGATACCAGGGAGCTTTCCAAGCCCCACGAGGTGAATCCTTCACCAGGGGCAGAGGGGAGGCAACAATAGTAGATGTTCTACAGGCGGGGGGGTCTGCATAACCAGGGTGACCGTGATTCCTTTTGCGGACTTCCCTGTCAGTGCTCCTGAAAGGAGGCCTATATGCTGTACTCTGGAGGCAGTCAGGGGACATTTATCTTTGTACCCAGAAGCCTGGCAAAATATCACAAAAGACAAGTGGGTACAAAGCATAATATCCAGAATATATTCCATTCCTTTTTGCCATCCTGTCCCACAGATTAGAACAATCCCAAATGTTCCACCCAATCTAAGGGAGCAAGCAACTATAGAAATCCAAAAGTTACTGGACAAACGAGTCATCCAAAAAGTCCCTGCAGACCAAGTAGGATTCGGAACTTACTCAAGATTCCTTTTAGTGCCAAAAAGAACAGGGGACTGGAGACCCATATTGGATCTCAGCAAATTGAACAAATCTGTCAAAAAGTCAAAGTTCCGAATGGTGACACTGCAGTCAATACTTCCCTTCTTAGGGAAAGACGATTGGATGTGCTCAATAGACCTCCAAGATGGGTACTACCACATAAAAATGGACAGAGCATCAAGGAGTCAATTACGCTTCTGGCTGGGAGCCAGTCATTATCAGTTCCAAGCTTTGCTCTTTGGTCTCACTACACCTCCCAGAGTGTTCACCAAATGCAAGGCAGTAGTAACGGCTCACTTGGATTCCAAGTGTTTCTGTATCTGGATGACTGGTTCCTAACTGCCACCACCAAGCATCTACTCCAACAAGCCAGGGACGTGACATTGGAAATGTGTGCTCAGCTAGGCATAACAGTCAATTTACAAAAATCTGCTTTGTTGCCCTGTCAACATATTATCTTCATAGGCGCAAACCTAGACACCATTTCTATGATGGCACGTCTTCCAGCCAACAGAATTTCTGTCCTCAGACAGCAAATACATCACCTTCTTCCCAAGGACAAGGTAAAGGCAAACGTAGTTCTGAAACTTCTAGGGACAATGGCTTCAACCGTAACTCTAGTTCGTCCCGCCAGGATGCATGAGAATCCTTCAATGGCTCCTATTTTCCTAATGGTCGCTTCAAGAACTTCCTATGTCCCATCTGATCAGAATAACAGAGTCATGCAAGAAGGATCTATGGTGGTGGACTCAGTCCAATCATTTGACTATTGGGAGACCCTTTACCCCACAACAACCTGTTGCTACAGTGACCACAGGTGCTTCCCAGATAGGGTGGGGGACATTATCTGGGAAAGACAGTCCAAGGTATATGGCAAGACCATGAGGCCAATTTGTACATCAGTGTTCTAGAGCTAATGAGAGTAAAAACAAACCAGCGCAAACCACAAGAAACGGACTTGCTCGACGAAAGTATAATGAAACAAAATCCACAAAAACTAATGTCAGGCTGAATAAATGCTCGACAAAAGTTTAATGAAACAAATCCACAAAAAGCGAGTGTAAAGCAATATAAAGTAAGCACTTTCGTTTGGCTCCTGCCAAACTTTTTCAAAAAGGCAGGAGCCAAACTAAAGCGCTTACTTTATATTGCTTTACACTCGCTTTTTGTGGATTTGTTTCATTAAACTTTTGTCGAGCATTTATTCAGCCTGACATTCATTTTTGTGGATTTTGTTTCATTATACTTTCGTCGAGCAAGTCCATTTCTTGTGGTTTTGAGTGTTCTAGAGATGAGAGCTTCTGGCGTTGCAAGCACCCCACGACTCTCTTCCACTAGGGACAATTGCAATACAGTCAGACAATGTCGGTGGTATGGTAGGTACATAAACAAACAAGGAGGAACCAGATCATACCCACTTTGTCGAGAGGCTGTGAGAGTTTGACAATGGGCAATATCTTCCCAACGCTTTCTAGTAGCAATGCACATCCTGGGGAAATCCAACATGATAGCGGACAAGCTCAGCAGGGCAATTTTAACTCCTCACGAGTGGTCTCTGAACCAGAACATAATGGAAGAGATTTTCCAGAAATGGGGCCAACCTTGCTGCGATCTTTTTGCCACTCCCATGAGTGCCAAGTACAGTAGCTACTTTGCCCCAACTCCCCCTCCGGGGGAGACACCGAGAGACCCATTTGTTCACGATTGGCCCTTGGGACTTCTTTATGCCTTTTCCCCGTTTCCCCTCATACCCAAAGTCATCCAGAAAACAAAATCCTTAGGAAGCAAGCTGATTCTCATTGCCCCATATTGACCTCATCAGATTTGGTCCTCCTTCCTCTGTTCTCATCTACAGGCGAAGCCGTGGGTTCTGGACCCAGTTCCAGACCTGGACACACATGTTAGGAACACTTCATCCTTCTCTCCACACCTTCAACTTGACAGCATGGCTGCTCCACTTCCCAACTTAGTCAGGCTTCAAAACTTCACTCCAGCAGTCAAACACATATTGATGTCCTCTCATAAAGATTCTACTAGAAGACTATGTACTAGCAAGTGGAAAAGGTTCTCTCAGTTGGCGCAAACTAGAAACATTGACCCTTTTTCTGCTCCAGTTCAATCAATTTTAGAATTTCTTGCAGAACTCTTCCAGCAAGGCTTGGCTGCAGCAACTATTAGAGTTCAGCTGGCTGCAATTTCGAATTTCCACATTGGTGAGCATACTCCTAACCTAATGTCACACAGGTTGTGTAAAGCATTTTTAAAAGGCACTTCCTTATTGAGACCTCCTTTTAAAGAACCACTCTCTCCTTGGGATTTAAATTTTGTCCTGTCTCAACTAACATTGCCACCGTTCGAACACTCTTCATCTTTTGACCTCAAATTTCTTTCCTGGAAGACCATCCTTCTAGTAGCTGTAACATCTGCCAGAAGATTTTGAGTTGCAAGCACAATCAATCAGACACCATATCTGATCTTCCATAAGGATAGGGTATCGCTATGAACTAATCCGTCCTTTATACCTAAGGTTTGCTCTCAGTCCAATATCAATCCAATATTAATCAATCCATTGAGCTCCCGGTGTTTTTCCCCATTCATAGCAACAAGGCAGAGTATAAACTCCACCAACTGGACGTGTATAGACAGCTCAGATTCTATTTGCTTTGAACTAAAGATCTCAGGAAATCTGACCAACTATTCATCTCCTTCTCTGAGGCAAAAAAGGGTATGGCAGTGTATAAAGTCACCCTTTCAAATTGGCTTTCAAGTTGTATCACCTTTATATTCACCTTCAATAATAGAAAGTTACCATTCAGAATTAGAGGTCACTCAACCAGAGCATTAGCAATCCTGTGCTTTCCAGGTCAGAATGTTTATGAACAGCAATTGTGCTGCCGCTACATGGGCCAATCCTCACATGTTTATCACTCATTACAGAGTGGATTTAGCCTCCAGGGACAGGGCCTCCTTTGGTTCCACTATGCTCAAAGGCATACTCCCGTGAGCCACCCTGGGGAAAAGATGCTAGGGACGTTGTCCCGTCCAAGTAAGAATGAAGGCGAGATACGACAACATAACATAAATAAGTTATGTACTCACCATAAAGTTCCATGTTTGTTGTCCATCTCGCCATTCATTCTTACAACCCCCCCTCCTTCTCCCATCCAAGGACTCTTAGAGGACCTGGTGGTGACCTTTCCTCTTAAACATGAGCTCCTTTGACTCGGTTTGTTTTTCTCCTTGACCTGGAGTCATACTGTTATGTTACTCATTATTACTGTTAGCAGCAAACAAGATCTGGAGAGTTGCACCACTACATCACCTTGCCACGAGCCAAGTTTGAGACTTCCAGCTGGTGTATTCGGCCGAGGATTGGCTTTGAACCCATCCAAGTAAGAATGATTGGCGAGATGGACAACAAACATGGAACATTGTGATGAGTACATAACTTCTTTTTGTTTTATTTAAGAGAGGTAAATCCCAAAGCAAAGTAGCCAAGGAGTAAACCCTGAGGTACACAGCTAGTGACAGGTCTGTTGGAGGATGTATAGCTGCTCACCCTAACTTCCTGGGTTCTCCTTGTGAATTTAGCTCAGAGAATTTATCTACAATACCCAAGTATGGGATGGTGCTGTTTTAACAGTATTCTGCAAAAGCTGTTCTGAGTTTGCTATAGTTCTCCTGAGTCTGTCGAAATGTTTCTAAGTTTTGCAAAGTTTCTGTGTGTTGTGGACATTTCTCAGGTTAGTGAACTTATTTCCAAGGATGCTTGATATTGCAGGAATTCTTGCTTCTGTTCTAAAGCATTTGTTAGTCCACATGAGCTTAAAGCCAGTTTGTCTTATATATATATATATATTTTATATATATATATATATATATATATATATATATATATATTTTATATATATATATATATATATATATATATATATATATATATATATATAATAAAAATGCCAGTTTGTTTTACATTGGAAAGGTTCTTTTGCACTCTGGTGGGAACAGAGGGCTAAATTTAACCCATCCAAGATGAGAACCAACAGTCGATAGCTTATTAGCTTAGGGTTTAACTTTATAAAAGTATTTCATCTTGGTGGTATAAAAGCCTCGCTTTTGTGCAATGCACAAACACAGTTCCCAGTGCTTACATATAAGGAAATCTGTCTGGTTTAAAATCCTCTATAGGAAATGGTCTCCATTGTCCTCCTACTGATGTTCTTCGTGTTTCACTGTTGCAGTCATCACATTTGGGTTATCTGCCTGCAGGTAGCCCTTAGCCGGCCTGAATACCAGAGTCTTGGATTTTCTACGTTGGATGCTGTCGCTTCTTCCATGATGTCAGGTCATCAGGGGTATAAAACATGCAGCCGATGCCATTACATCAGTCTTTCTTGCTGTGTGGTGCCCGAAGCAGAAGCAGTTCGCAAGTGCTGGTCAGCCGACTCCTGAAATTTTTGTTTCTGAGTTTCATACCTGAAGTCTTCAGAAAGATAAGTACCCCATTGGGGATCCTTTTTTCTTGCTCTAACCGATGTCAGAAAAAAATTAATAATTGTCTTGCCTGTGGAAAGCAAATACCTCACAGAGATTTTCATTCTTACTGCGTCACCTGTTTAGGCCCAGACCACGACGTCTCTCGCTGTCAGTTTTGTGCCTTGTTCAACGCCCAAACTATTCGTTGTCGGGCTGTTTTTGTAGCTAAATACCTTCATTCTTGATCTCTGTACTCCGAAATGGCTTCGTTAAGCCATCCGACTACCAATCTTCCGAAAAAACGTAAGGATAAAGAAAGAGACAGACCGCATCGGTCCAAAACTGCCAATGATGCTTCCGTTAAGCTAGTCGCCAGTCTGCCAGTACTCAGTGAGGCGCTTTTGCAGCCCCTGATACCTGCTTCTACAGATTTGCAGGCCTCTGCTGAGACCCATTCAGAGTCCGGTATGCCACAAGATGCTTCTTCGACTATGGAACCTGCGGATGTCTCTACCTTGGATGGGTCCAGAGCCGCTGTGCAGGCACTGGCTTCTGAGGGTGTATTCAGGCTTACAAATTTTTATATTAAACAGATGACTTTGTTTCAAGCTAAAAATACAGAATTCCTTAGGCCTAAAGCTCACACTACTCCTAGAAAACTGATGACCAAAGTGCATTATTAGGCCCACATGCCTCAAAAGCAAATGTTTAGAATGGCTGAAGACCTTATTACCTTAATTAGGGGAAACCAGCCTTCCCCCTCTAAGAGAACTAGAACTGATTTTTCTTCTGATTCTTCTGATCAGGAATCTGATATATCTCTTCCTTCTGACCGTCAGGATTTACCCTTATTTACTTATAAGGATTCTGATGCAGAGGATTCCATTCCCTCTGCTTCCCCTTCAGAAGATTTTTCTTTTGGTGAAACCTTGCATACCCTTAGGGAACATTTCCTCTGGGAAAGCCAGGACTATTCTCAATCCAAAAAGAGACTTAGGAAATTCTTAAACCTGCCTCACCACAGGCCTCTAGCTATCCCTCCTGTACTGGAGATTGTAGGTGATGTTTTCTTGGAATCCAGCCTTACCCCAGACACTTTGCCCCCAGCTCCCAGGCAACCTGACAGGTACTATAAAGTACCTGGCTCTCACAAATTCCTCATCAAGAATCCTACTGCGGATCCAGAGACCATTTCCCAAGGACCGAAAGGCATTAAGGCTTCTACTGCCAAAAATCCTACCCCTTCTGGCAGGGATTCTAGGGCTCTAGACAGATGGGGTAAGAAGGTATACACCTGTGCTACTCTGGCCATTAGGGCTTTAAATTGCCAGTTTCATATGTTTAAGTATCAGCAACATATTATGGGACTAATTAAACAGAAAATGGTGTTGATTCCTGACTGTGCTGAACACAAGGATTTACAAGAGTTAATGCATTCTGCTGACCAAGTTGGTAAACATACTTTGCAATGTGTTTTTTGACGCTTTAGAAGCTTCTTGCAGGGATACTGTCACTGGGTCTGTACTTAGAAGGCATGTTTGGCTTAAGGAACCACACTTGCCAGATCACGTCAAAACCAAATTACTGGATGCACCCTTAAACTAAGAGCGCCTTTTTGGCAACAAAGCAGAAGTCGTCCTTAAAAGAATGGAGGAAAAAGCTAAATCTATGCAAACTGTTAAAGATTTCTTACAAGCGCAGCCACCTAGATGCAGTAAGCATTGGCCTTCAAAGAACTGGTCCTTTCCAGTCCCTTCCAGGCCTTCAGTCCAAACCCAGGGGCAGCAGACCACCAAGACTTCAGTCTCAGGGTATGCATAGATCTAAGCAGTGGGGTGCTCCCACTTCCAAAGCAGGGAGTAGTAAGCCACCCCCCTATGGTAAAATTGCACAATGACTTATCCTTAACTCCTCCAAGCCTTGCCCAACTACTTGCAACTTTAGGAGGAAAGCTCGTCCTGCATGCAAAAATTGGGAATACATTACCCAAGACAAATGGGTTTTAAACATAGGATACAGATTCCACTTCCACTCACTCCCAACCCTAAGTGGATGGCCAGACCTCTCCCCAAACCAGTGGGTGGATGCCCAAAAACAAGTGCTCTCTCTCCTCAGCATCAAGGCTATTCAACCTGTTCCAGCAGAACAAAGGGGACAAGGTTTTTATTCAAGACTGTTCCTGGTTCCCTGAAAAGAAATCTCCTGGCGTCCTATCCTGGAGCTCTCTATTCTCAACACCTTTCTGGTGGTTCCAAAATTCAAAATGCTAACTCTCCAGCAGCTGCTTCCTGTGCTAGCCAAGGATGCCTGGCTGGCAACCCTAAACTTAAAAGAAGCTTACCTGCACATCCCAATCAGGGAATCTTGCAGGAAATACCTACGCTTCAGGGCAGGCTCCATGCACTATCAGTTCTCTGCACTTCCCTTTGGCTTATCTACTGTGCCCAGTGTATTTGCAAAGTGCCTAGCCCCTGCCATTGCATTTTGCAGGCAGAGAAATATTCAGATTTGCCCATACTTGGATGATTGCCTGATCCAGGCAGAAAGTCAGGACTTGCTATTACAGCACCTGGCATTTGTAAAGAGACTTCTAACGTCACTGGGGTACACCATTAACAAGAAGAAATCCCGCCTAGTACCCCACCAACAGATTGCATTCCTGGGAGCAAGCTTGAACACAACTTCCCAGATGGCTTTTCTCACTCCAGTGAAACAACTTTATTTGACAACTTACTTCAAACTACTGGCCACAAAAGCCCAGCTATCTGCAAGAAAAATACTGCAAGCTCTGGGGTTCATGGCCTCTTGCATTCTATTAATTCCATATGCAAGACTGTATGTGAGGAAACTTTAATGGTATCTAAAAAGTCTATGGTGTCAACATTCTCAGGACCTGTAAGCAATAATTCCTATCATTCCTTGTCTAAGGGCAGAGTTTCTTTGGTGGGCAGAGGCCTGCAACCACAATAAGGGACTCCCTTTCACTCTACCCCCTGCTGCCCAAACCCTAACAACAGACGCATCAGACTATGCATGGGGGGCTCACATGGCAGGGCAGTGCATTCAGGGTAAATGGAACCCAAAACAGATGTACCTGCATATCAATCAAAAAGAAATGTTAGCTGTACAGAATGCTCTGACAGCCTTCAATGACCTTATTCTTCCAGGACAACTGTTGGTAAAGACAGACAACACCACAGTTATGTGGTACATAAGCAGGGGGGAACCCATCCCTACCCACTCTGCAGACTAGCCATGGCTCTGTGGAACACAGCCTTGAGCAACCAAGTGCACCTACAAGCTCAGTTCCTGCCAGGCAAACTAAATTCACTGGCAGATGACTTAAGCACAAATCTCATGGACCCACACGAATGGAGACTGGAACCCAAAATATTCAAGCTCTTAAAGAACACATGGGGGACACCAGAGATAGATTTATTTGCCACCCCTTCAGAACTACCAATTGGACAAATACTGCACCAGGACTCCCCACAGTCAAGCTTGGAAAGTGGATGCCCTGTCCTTTGCCTGGGAAGGTCTCTCAGTCTATGCCTTTCCCCCTTGAAGGTTCTACTAAAGATCAAATAGGACAAGCCAAGGACAATCCTGATTATACCAGACTGGCCACGCCAGCACTGGTACCCTCTTTTGCACAGTCTGACAGTGCTACAACCATGGCACCTGCCTCAGACCCCATCCCCGCTGTCCAAGCAGGCAGCCAGATTCTGCACTCTCAGCTTCAAATCCTTAACCTTGCAGTCTGGCTAATCCCTTGAGTTCACCTCCGGAAACCCTCAGTAAGCAGGTACTGGATGTCATTCTGGAGGCAAGGAGGCCCAATACTAGGAAATCCTATTCAGAAAAATGGAAAAGATACTGTTCCTGTAGCCAGTCTCGGGGGATGGGCACAACAGTGCCCAACTTACCTAATATTCTAAATTGCTTAACAGAAATGCTCCACAAGGGCCTATCCTTCTCTTCAGTTAAGATTCATGCCTCAGCCATCTCAGCTCATTATAATACTGAGCCCACCCCTCTTCTCTCATCCTCTGGTAAAACAGTTCCTTAGAGGGGCCAAAAATTTAAGACCCCCCCCCCCAGGAGAGCACCCACTCCAGCCTGGGACCTTAACTTTGTATTGGAGAAACTTAGCCCCCCGCATACTTTATACATTTTAAACCATACACATGGATATTTATAACTGCAATGAATAACTCTTTGCAGAAAACAATATTTACCTAATCTCTGTGGGGGGGTTGTGCCCCCCAGACCCCCCAACTGTATATACTAACTCCAGGATCACACTACAGTGGGGAAAAGAGCATATACCTTTTACTTTAATGTGTCAGTGTTATGAGTTTCAGTCATATGAGTTTTCAGTCATTTGAACTGTCAGTATTTTGGTCTCAGTGAAATGAATTTCAGTCAAATGAAATTTCAGTTATATGAAGTAGATCCCATATAGATATACATGGATAGCTATTTAGGTATGTGTGTGTGTGTGTGTGTGTGTGTGTGTGTGTGTGTGTGTGTGTGTGTGTGTGTGTGTGTGTGTGTGTGTGTGTGTGGTATATATATATATATATATGTGTGTGTGTGTGTGTGTATATATATATATATATATATATATATATATATATATATATATATATATCTATAGCATATTATTATGTATTATGGATATATATATAAATAGATAGTATAATATTATGTATTATGGATGGAGCGATGCTGTTTTGCAGTATAATCATTGTGTATTTGGCCCAGAAGCCAGTTAGGTCTCTAGAAATTGCTATTGTATAGCTAATAAAATCAAATAACTGTATAATAAATAATGTGAGGTTTTAGGCTGTTAATAGAATTCACTAATGTTGAATGTGATAAGAAAACAAAACAGGCCATATTGTAGTATAGTACCTTTTGGATGGAGCAGTAACTTTAAGTTTTTAAGTTGTTAAAGGATAGTTTTAAGTATCTGGTTGTCAATTCTTTTCTTTCAGGCACAGACACTGACTGTTTGGAGACAGGCAGATAAACATGGTGTGCCACGGATTTGCTTTTTGAATAAGATGGACAAACCTGGAGCAAGGTAAGGGGAGAAAACTGCAGTAAACTAAAGAGAGTAAAATGCAGAAACCATCTGGTACTTTCACTGTGAAATAGAAGAGCCCTGTGAATGTTTGGGAGGACTCAGGAACAGGAATGAAGTAGGATTTATATTCCCAAACTGTGTTGTGTTATGAGGCTTCCTTACGTAAATAACTTCAACTTCTGCTTTCTGTGGGCCTTCAAAGAATGTTACTGGCTGAACACAGCTTTTAACATAGATGTAAACTGATGGGATTCAACAGACATTTATAGTGAGAAAATTAAACACCCCATTTACAAAAATATTTTAACTTGACATTCCCAATCCACCACCTCATTTACCTACTGGTAGCTACCAAATAAAGAGATTGAAAAGCTGAATAACATCTGTTAAATACTGGAGAAATGAAGAACCCATTTAGTACATGCTCATTGAGATGTAATGTAGAGAAACCTTCCTTTTGCCATTCTTAGGTTAAGCTTGAGCACTGACTGGGTAAGACTCATTTTACAGACATAGCAGGAAAATGATATCAAGGCAGTGCAGTTCTCTAAACGCTGCTATCCAGAAGAAGAATGATGTCAGCATATAAGAGGTGTAAAATCTTGGATCCTGTCCTTTTCATTTCTTTTCTTGTAAAATTGCATTACGAATTAGTACTGCGAAATCAGATGTTATATTGATTTGTTCCTCAGGACTATAGATAAAATTGTTCTAATATATGTTCATCCATTATCTCATCTGAGAGACTATCCCTTGATAAGAATGTAGAAGATTAGAATGCGGGTGGTACAAATCCAAGCTGCAAGTTGTAGAAGCAGTTTTGTGTTCTACCAAATCCTTAATGTTCTGCCCCCTTCTAAAAATAACCTTGAGGGGTTCCCTCACAACATTCTCCAAATTGAAGAATTCAAAAATTTGTTCCATTCTCTTTCTCTATCCCCCTGATGACATGAGTGTCACCATTTAAATTGGTAATTAACACCCGACGGAACCCATCATCACTATCACCCCTGTTGGACCTGCCTCTACTTAATTCCATATCCTTCCCCCAGATTGGAAAGTATTTGTCCAGCCTACCTTCCCATACTTTATTTTTTATCCTCACTATCAGATCCAATGGGTAACCCCTTTATTTAAACATTCCTTCCAGTACCCCACATTCTTTTTCAAAATCTTTATCCTCAGAGGTCATTCTGTTGGGTCTAACAAATTGTCCTTTTACAATCCCTTTCTTTTGACAAAAGGGATGGGCACTAGAAAAACAAATGTAGGAATTAAAGAAAGTCTCATTTCTGTAAATAGTAGATTTAAAGTATCCTTTCCATTTATGTATAGATGCATCTAAATAATCCATACGGTCATATGTGACCTTATAGGTGAACTTTAAAAAGTTAGTAGTGGTGGAGCTGTAACCAATAGATTCTTTAGGTTTATCCAAACTTTCCACCCACAGAAGACAGATGTCATTCATTAGATATCTCCTATACATCCTCCAAGGGGCATATTTGAAATTAATAACATATTTTTGTTCCCAAATTTCTAAAATTATGTTTGCATTAAGTGGGGGTACAACTAGCCCCCATAGCAACACCCTTAACTTGCTGAAAAAAATCACCTTCAGAATACAAAAAAATATTTTTTAATGCCAACTCAGCCAATTCAAGGCATACATAGACATCATTGTCAGAAAAAAATGTCTTCATTCTAAGTGCCTCCACCAGCTTTGAATCCATATTTCATGTGAGGTAACCGAAAATAAATCTAGCAAATCAGTGGTGACGAAAATCAAACCTTCAGAAAAAAAATCCAGTTTAATATTCTTAAGGATATCCCAGGAATCCTTCAAAATATTTCCTTCCCCTAGCCAAGCCCTCTTTAACTTAAAATCCAGGACTTTAGCTAAGGAGCAGTTTTGGCACCTTCCACTGCCACAATTGGCCTGAGGGGAGGGTTGTCCAGATTTTTATGGCCCTTAGGAATTCCAAATACAGACGGGGCTCTATGTTGTCATTCCCCAAATAACAGTAGGTTTCATAATCTATGGCACCTTCATTGAATAATTCTTTTAGTGCCAAATCTATTTTTCTATATGCAATATTAATTTCATTAATAGAACCTCTACTGTATTTAGAGTCATCCTATAGTATTTCCATCATTTTGGCCTCATAAATGATTTTGTCCATCATTACTATTCCCCCTTTCTTATCAGGTTCCATTACCTTTAAATTTGGATTAGCCCTAATGTCACTTAACACATCCATCTCCACCTGGGTTAAATTATTTTTGAATCTATTGGTTCTAATCCCTTTTCTAATTTCCCTCTCAAGGGTTAATTCCAAGTTTTTAAATTGTAACTGTGGGAGGGGGGGTATTGTACTCCTTCTCCATAATTAATACTTCTTTGGATCTTCCTAAACTTCTTCCCCCTAGCATTTTCTCTAAGTTCAATTTACATATAAACAATTTCACGTCTAAAATCACCTTACTTAAATCACTTATTCTCTTGGGTAAACTTAAACCCCTTCAAAAACAACTTAAAATGTTCTCTGCATTGCTGTTATTAAAATATTAAACCCTCCTAGACTGATTTTGTGATTTTCCTTCAACATCGTTAAGTCATCTTTGTTCATGTCATTTACCTCCCCCTCCCTCCTGGTCCTACTCCCCCTAAGTTTGTTTTTGTGACTTTTGGACCTCTGGGGGAGGGGAAACTCTAAAGGTCCTCCAAATCAACTGGTCCATCAACTCTTTCCCTTCTGTGATGGTTCATCCTTCTCTCCCCTCACTATTCTGAATGTAACCAACATTCCTGGAGGTCGATTTAAATGGCTCCTTCCCATTTCGCAGAAAGCAATTACCTAGTCTCCCTTCTTGGTATTCCTTAATATCTCTGTCCAGTTTTTTAATCTTCCTATTCATCACCTCATTACATTTCCCATCCGTTTGGTGCCTTACGTCATAATATTTAGCCTTTTCACTATCTATAGTAAACATTAAATCATTGGTTATGGTCAAATTCAAGGCTTCCAAGTTTTCAGGCATCCCTTAGATCTTCATTTTTGTGCCGTTTGGTTTTCCTGGATGACCCCATTTTACTAATATCTGAAATTCTTATGTCATTTAACATTGTGAGCAAAAACTGTTTACACCAAGGCTTACTGAAAGTAAGTAGGGCACTCAGAAATGTTTTTCATGTAACATATGTAGGCATATAGTGAAAGCATATAGTTTTTATTGTGGTAACACTCAAACCAGTTGTAGAGATTCTGAAGTGCTTACCTGTAATTCAGACTATGTTATATGTGCTGTTGCATATGCAGTATGGAACCGTTTTATATTGTGAAAACCATAATGAACTGGAAAATCCTATTTATGAATATTTTAATACATTAAAAATAAAAGTGTTGTTAGTGCATTATATAAACATAGTATTCAGTGTTCTCTGCTGTTTCGGTTTTTCCCGGTAAGGGGTCGCCACAGAGGAACTCCAGTCTGCTAATGATTGGCAGTGGATTTTTACGGTGCCGAGTTGCCAGCCCGACGCCCAACCTTCAAAGAAGGCACAAACATATAGTATTCAGTGTAACAGTCTTAAAGGATTTGTGTTTTACATTTTTGACCATGTGGTGTAAAAGGATAGAGGAGAGGACAGAAATGTTAGAAAAAAAAACAGAACGTCATTAGCATATTTGACCTGATGTCTGTATTCTCCCTGCTTTAAATTTTAATCTTGATTTTAAGTTACCTTAAGAGAGATCATTAAGGAACAAACACCATTATTTTGAAATAATTGTTATTTTGCCGTATTTCTTAGTACTGAAATGTTTGTATTTTATACAAACCAGAACACTTGACTCACAGCATCATGTGATTTTGGATTTGTTATGTAAGACAGTATGTTTCTATATATATAGTTTGCCTGATGACGTCTGTATGTGTTTAAAATTTGGTGAGATATGAAAGTGATTTCTGTGATTAAACACCAGTTAAAGAACTATTGGTTTTGAATCTCTTGTGATGGATGTTTAGTTACCGAAACGGGTCAAGTTGTGCCTATGAATGTCTGTTTCACTAGGGAGTGTGTCAGTTAATAACAGGGTGATTTGTGTGTTAACGAGCCATTAAATGGGACTGCTGAAGATGTATGAGAGAATGCTGTGTTTATTGTTCCCACTCAGCCAGTCCTTGCTGCACCCTTATTGACACTCAGACAGTAAATACAGGTGACCGATGGTCTACATTTCATCTAGAAGAATATATGACTGATATGTTACAAACTCCTGGCACAGCCTTTAGTCGAGAAGACAGTTTGGATGCTGTTGTACATGAATCTGTTTTAAGAATTGTACTGGATACAGCAAAAATATTTAAAAATAAGTTAGAAGTGGTTTTAGTTAAAATTAAAAGACTAAAATTGAATACATTACTTTTCAAAGAAAGTTCCAAAATAAATAGTGCGCCAAGGAGCCTCTGCTTTACAGAAGTACACAAAAGTAATTAACATTCATTGGATTTTATAGCTACATGGAACAAAATTAGTGAACAAGCAGGCCGGATGTATGTAGAGTTATTAGCAGGCACCAATGAAAAATAATTGTACACTTTAACAAAAACAGGTGACACTGTCATGGATAAATTGATATTAGCATGTAGTGAAAGTGAAACTTCATCAACATTTACTGTTATACAAGAAAAGGTTACAATGAAAGACAGTTTTCTTCAGACAGAAAGCAAAGAATTTTCAGAGGCAATATAGAGATTTAAAAAAGAAAAGATAATCAGTGGTAAATGCAGGGGAATCTAATGCAAGGTGAATTAAAAATGAAAAGGTTATTAAAGTTGAGGGGTGTTCTTTTACCAAGGCAAATAATGATTTGATATGGACATTTATAGTCGATCCAGAAAATTCATTGTCAATTTTTTTTTTAGGAATGTTATCTCCAGACACAGAGTTGATAAGGAGATTTAGAGAAGCATGAATATGAAGCGCTGAATAAGCGTCAGAATAATGACGCTATTACTATTAGGCCCACAGACAAAGGAGGTGCTGTGGTGATTTTAGATTGAGAATTCTACGAGACTAAGATGGAAAGTTTGCTAGGGGAAATTAATACTTATACAGGACTTAACAATGAGCAATTGAATAAAATTATTCAAGGTATGCATAGTGATTTATATGATTTTTTTATGAGCGGCACAATAGATAGTGAACTATATAAATAATTTTTAGTTGAGTTGCCTTATATTCCAACCTTTAGAGGTCTTCCAAAAATATATAAAGACTTATATGACCCACCACTCAGACCAGTTGTCTCCAGCCGAGGCTGGCTGACAGAGCCATTGTCAATATATGTGGAGAAACAGTTAAGGAAAGTGGTAGATGAAACAGACACAGTGATTAAAGATACTCAACATTTTCTTGAAAGTTTTTCAGAATATGTGCTTTCAGAAAAATATAAACCTAACATACTTTTAATGACGTTAGCTGTAACATCACTTTTCACTGTGATCCACAATGCTGTAGGGTTAGATTATGTTAGGTTTAGTCAAGAAAGGAATTTCAAATGATGTAATTACGAGGTGCACTATGCTCTTGGAACTAATATTGACTAACAATGTTTTTTCCTATTGCGATAATATTACCTTCAGACTAAAGGGGTAGCCATGGGAACCCTGTGTGTGAATTTGTATGCTAACATTGTGATGGCACACTGGGAGATGGATTTTGTAATTAACAATTTAGAATACAGTCAGTATATTAAGTTCTGTAAAAGATTTGTGGACGATATTTTTCTTGTTTGGGATGAGCATTCTGATATCTTAGAAACATTTATAACATACATTAATGGGACAACTGAATTCCTAAGGTTTGTCTGTAGAAAAGACAGAGTTTCTTGATGTCATGGTTAAGAAAGAAGGTAATAATGTGCACACGTGTATATAGGAAGACTTGCAGGAAAAATAATTTGCTACATAGAAGCAGTATGCACCCTCATATATAAAAATGAGGTCAAGAGTCAGGGGCTATAAGAGCCTCTAGATTGACTACCCAAAATCATACATTTCAACAGACACTTCATAATTTGGAAATAGAGTTTAAAGAGAGGGGATATAGACAAGAAGAATGTCAACTCCTGTATGGTAAGATCATTGATAGGAAGCAAAAAGGTAAACCATTTTTAATACGGAATGGACATAAGGCAGTTCAACAAAGAGCTATCACATCCAATCATGTTAGCGAGAATCGAATTGTGATACTGTTCTCTAACAATAATAAAATGATACAAAACATTATCAAGAAGAATTGGACGTTATTAACTATTGATAGTAAAACTTCTGAGATTGTAGGGACTATGCGGAGATATTCATACAAGAATACTAAGTCTCTTAAGCGATTGCTATATTATTTATTTATTTATTTTATTTTACATTTTTTAACCGGGAAAGTCCGACTGGATACAAGTCCATTTTCAGCGGAGGCCCGGGGAGAAAAGCTCCAAGAGATACAATTTTATAGTTAACAGGTAATAGAGACAGTAAATTACATGTAAGTAATAGGTTACACAGATGTTAGCATAAGACAATCATATGAGACATAGAGCAAAAATGGAAGGCATTACAATGGAAAACATTCATGAGATACATTTCAATCCTCACTAGGGAGGCTGGAAGTACAGTTTGTGCAACAGTCTAGATATAAGGCATTATTACTTGTTTTGTATACAAGATAGGTCTGTAGGTAAGTTAGCCAGGGGTGAGACAGGAGCATAGTCTTTTATTCATGAAGTGAGTTTTAAGTAGTTTTTTGAATTGGGTTGAGGAGTTGTTTGTTATATGGGCAGGAAGGAAGTTCAAAATTTTAGAAATATAGTGGCTGTAGACAAATCAGAAAAATAAGACTAATAAATGTTATGAAAGACCACAATCAGATAGGAAGGGGACATTTGCATGTCGTAATTGTAACCGCTGCACGTTTATGGCCAGAGCTAATATTTTTAGACATCCAGGTACTGGAAAAAGAATGTGTTTTCAACCACTATGCTGACTTTAAATCCAGAGATCTGATATACTTGGTTAAATGTTAGAAATACACAGCATTTTACATAGGGAAGACTAATAGAACATTGAGAGAGCGAGTAAGAGAACATTTGTATACAGTAAATAGAGAAGATGAAAATAATGCCCTCGCTAAGCATGTCATTAATAATGATCTGTCACATAAGTTTACGTTTCTAGTGATTGAACTAGTCAATAAGAATGTGAGACTAGGCAACTTGAAAAATTACACTGAGGAACTAGAAATTAAATGGATTATTAGGATGCAAGCCGATAAAGAAAGTGGTTTAAACGATAGGATTTCATTAAAGCCCTTCCTATTAGACAGACCATTAAAACATCAAGTTATTAATTTAAGTGGTCTGTATTTGTGTGTAATTTTATTAGTAGTTTATAATGAAAAATATCTTTTATAGGCTTGAAGTAACATATTTGAGTTAAGTATTTATATAAATATTTATTTTGGGTTCTTGGACTTTGTGGCCGACACCGTCCGTTTACCATTTGGAGTCCATTTTACTATTTTCTGGTGGATTGTTTTTACTGTTCAGCCAGAGTATGTGTACCATGGATGAGACTGCCACCAATACCAGAGGAGTGTCACCATCGTCTTTTGACAACACATCTGCTATTTTTCATAATGGACCTATAACTAATAATGGTTTGGCCGATATTGATTTGGCCAAGATTATTTCCACACTCTCTGAACAAGTTTTGGAGTTAAATAAAAAGGTGGATTTGTTGTGTAGCTCTAGGAACTGAGAAAATCCACTGGATGTAAGAAGGAAGGAACTGATTTTACCTAATACAGGGACTTCTAAGCAAGGTGCACATAGTGAGCACGTTCAAGGAAATTCAGTGCTTGCATTCAGGGCTGCTACTAACACACAGACAGAAACCGGAGCGGTTAATGCTAACAGACCTATTCAGTTTAATGATTGGATTAAAAAATACATTCAGTTTCCTGACGGAGAAGCTAAGCAGTTAGGTTGAGAATTCAAGTCTTTTAACTCTTCTTTGAAGGATTTTGAGTCCCTTTTATACAAGGTACATAACATTCAATGCAATAATCTTTTTCTTGAAGAGAGTCTTAAGAAAACACACTTACCTAAAGGGCTCAGAATCTTCAAATTTCCCAATGGAATGACTGTGGCAGACTGTAACACAGATGAACTCTTTGCAATGTTTGACCATTTCGGTCTTGAGTTTATGGACTTTATTATCAAAACTAATAACAGGCGTATAAAAAATATGTTGGAAGAATTAGACAAACTTAATGATGTTTTAGTTAATGATTTATTGTTCAGTGTTAACACAGCGAGCTATGAAAATGTCTTTGAAAAAGTGGAAAGAAATGTGAGTGTTAACTTGGAAAGGAAAAGTAAGAAGTTATTAAGAGATGAGGCTGATGATTCTAAAAAGGAAGTGTACCCTTTGCCAAAGTCTTTTTTATTTAATGTCATTGACCTCACTTTAAATAATAATGACAGGGGGAGGGGGATGGATGTTGAAGTACAAGGAAAATCTTTTCAGAACTCTAATAATTATGATGATGTTTTTCACCTCCCCAGTGATGATTGACAACAATTATCCCCCCATAAGGAGGTTAGAATGAATTGAGAATCAAAATAGACAAAAGGCTTTTTTAGGGTCCCCCCCCCCCCAGAATACAGGGGAGGTTATAGAAACAACCACAGATGATTCAAACTACTGATAGTAATGTAAATATCACAGTAGTAGGTAATTATCACATGAAGGTTATAATATTTTCAATTACACAGGTTATGTTAACCTCACTTTTTTCTCAATTTTCAAAAAAGGCTTAAAATATGTCCTAGTTTTAAGTTGGACATAGTAGACGTTATTACTGAGCTCATATTATACGCCAGGAAGTTAAATTTTAAAATTTTATTTAAAGGACAAGAAGTCATTACTCAGGCCAGTGATATGAAGAAAAAGACCTGTTATAACCCCCATTACATCCTATAGTGTATGCTTTTGAAAAAGCTTGTGAATGTGATATACAAAGTGCACTTAATGGGATCACAAAAACAAAAAAAAAATTATTTTAACAGGGATGAATGCCAATTGATGAAAAGGTTAAGACAAGATAGATAATTCAATAAGAATCATGAAGCTGGATAATGGTGGTGGGGTTGTTCTTTTTAACAGCATTGATTGTCAATCAACTAACTGAAATTTTTTCAGACACAGACAAATATCAGGTAGCTTCTCATAATGAAGTTTTAATAGCTCATAAAAAGATACAACTTTTTTTAGAAGATTATTTATTCCAAGAGCTATTTCTGAAGAGTTATTGAATTTTTTGACATCACAACATCCGACCACACCTGTGGCGTTCGGCATTCCGAAGGTGCACAAGTCTGTTCAGCAACCCCCCCCCCCCCTCAGAGTTATTATTTCTGCAAGATATAGTAGTACTTACTCATTAAGTGTTTTTATTGACAGAATATTGAAAAACACTATTAAGGAAGGTGATTATTTTCTTCTTGATTTTTGGGATTTTTTGTCTAAATTTAAAATGAATGGTATACTATGAATGGAGTTTTTAGCACAGTGGATGTGGTTGACTTGTTCACGTCAATTCCACATTGTGAAGGTTTGGAACTGTTTTTTGAGGCCATTAGAGACTTAACTACTTTTAGTAATAGTATGATTAATTTCATTATGTCTACTATGGAATTTATTCTTTCTAATAACTACTTCTTGTTTGAAGGTGAACATTATAAACAAGTACAAGGTGTTGCGATGGGGGCTACATGTGCCCCTATTTATGCAAATTTAGTTCTTTTCCCTTGGGAAAAGAAATATATTTTTGCCAGTCCCTTTAAGGATGACTGGTTTGGATACTTTTGTTATTTGGATGACAGTTTTTATTGTTTGGAAATGAGGTGAAGAACGAGCCAGAAAGTTTGTTGATCATGTCAACGAACTCTCTACATTTTTTAAATTTACTTCACAACATTCAGTAAACAGTATTAACTTTTTAGATGTACTAATTTTGAAGAGTAAAGATAAGGCTATTTTTACATCTACTATTTTTAGGAGGACTACTTTTTCTAATGCTTATCTAAATTTCCACAGTTGTCGCCCATACCATCATAAGAGAAATATATTTAAAGGACAACTTATTAGGGTGGTGAGAATGTGTTCCACTGAAGAACTGTTTATGAATGAAGTGGATTGTATTACCAACATGTTCCAGACTAGAGGGTATCCAGATGAAATATTATCTGAAACTACTAAAGATGTAATAGATTTGTGGGGAATAAAATATAAACCCCTTTTTTGTAGTGGTTCGGCCATCACTAATGTTAGTTTCATTCCACATAACACTAGATTCAGTTTAAGTATGAGCATTCCTTATGGTGAAGGTGAAACGACTTTGAAATCAATAATTAGGAAAATTTGGAATATTTTTAAGGGCAATTTAAAAATATTTCATTTGCTGGGACAAGGTCCACAATTTGTGCACAAAACAGGCAGGAACATAAAATTTTTCATTGAGCATAGTATCACACAACGCCCCCTAAGGTTGAAAGGCACATTAAGATGTGGTGCATGTAAGCAGTGTTCATCTATTTTAGACAGTGATACCACACAGGTCCAAGGTAGAGCACGACCAGTTATGTTACAGAAAGGAAACTGTAATACTAGAGGACTAGTTTACTTTGCTGTTTGTCAAACATGTAAACATTATTATGTGGGGAAAACAAAGGGCATTAAAATCTAGACTTTATGAACACCAGTATGCTATCTGTAGGTGTAATACCAACAACACCCTGTATAAACACACACTTATATGCCAGGAATTCTCAAATTTTAAATTTGGACTCTTGGAAGTAGTTCCCAGAAGTCCCAGAGGTGGTTGGTGGGAGCTTAATTTTAGATATAAGAGAACATTATTGGATTATAAGGTTAAATGCTACTAATGCCCCTTGCCTTAATGAGCACTTCTCATTAGCACAGTATTAAAAAGAAAAGCTTTAAAATTGTAATATATTGTTTTAGGGACTTTGTAATTTATGTTTTTTAACAATTTTTCTTTATGGATGTTTTTTAAAATATTTTGTAAAACTACTTGGTTCACATATGATGTATACTTTTCTGTAGTTAATTTATTGACTAATTAATGATTTGAGTTATTTAATGGTGACCTCACTTCCTTTTACTCAGTTCTGATGATGTCTCAGAGTATTTTGATGGAGGGATGAAAGCGCTAAACTTCAATTTTATGGATTTATATCAATAAAATTACTTTTTATTGACTTAATACGGACTGGATTTGGAGCTTATTGTAAAGTCCTAGCTCGAGCACTGTTTATTTTAAATATTTATATTTAAAAGTTTTTATATTTTTTATGTCTAAATATTTTGTATACATTTATATATTTTTTGTATTTATTTAGCATTATTAAGGGTTTTCATATATATATATATATATATATATATATATATATATATATATATTTTTTTAAGTAAATATATTTGTTATGAAGTATCAAGTATGTTTTTTAAGTATTGTGATGAATATTTATATATATTTTACTTCATTACATTTTACTACATTTTTTGAATGTTTAGTATTTATGGGATTTATATTTGATTTATAAAGCAATGCTGCCATCCAGTGGATTTTAAGAAACATTACATGTGCTATACCCTTTAGGTATAATGTACTTGCTACTTCGAACAGTATTGTTTATTTATATGAATTTTTAATAAACCCATCAACTGAGTCTATTTGATTACTGAAAGATAAGATGGATGGGTATTTAATTTACAAATGTATGCTTTTTAATAGATTTTTAAATGGAAAGTTTTATTGTATTTAAATCTAAAAATGGTATATATTCAATGAAGTTTTGACCAATAGGATGGAAGTTCGTTTGATGGGTTCGTATATTTAAGTTGTCACCACAGCTATACCATAATATCTGATGAAGCGTTCATGGTGAAACGCGAAAGTGCTTACTTATATTTTTATGGGGATTTATTTGGTGTTCATTAAAGGTTTTTCTTCAGCGTTTGGTGCTGCCTCAAGAATGCCTTATTTGGATTTCTACTTGTTTTGTTGGGGCACTTTATCCCCTTACAGTTCTGTTTTGTGAATTTGAAGTCTATATGTGTTTAAAATTTGGTAAGATATGAAAGTGATTTCTGTGATTAAACAGCAGTTAACGAAATATTGGTTTTGGATATCTTGTGGCAGATTTTTAGTTACCGAAACGGGGCAAGTTGTGCCCATGAATGTCTGTTTCACTAGGGAGTGTGTGTGATTTGTGTGTTAATGAGTCATTAAATGGGACTGCTGAAGATGTATGAGAGAATGCTGTGTTTATTCTTCCCACTCAGCCAGTTCTTGCTGCACCCTTATTGACAGACGGTAAATACAGGTGACCGATGGGCTACATTTCATCTAGAAGAATATATGACTGATATATTACAAAATCCTGACACTGCCTTTAGTTGTGAATACATTTTGGATGCTGTTGTACACAAATCTGTTTTAAGAATTTTACTGGATACAGCAAAAATATTTTTAAAAAGTTGGAAGTGGTTTTAGTTAAAATTAAAAGACTAAAATTGAATACATTATTTTTCAAGGAAAGTTGCAAAATAAAGAAAGTGCCAAGGAGCCTCTGCTTTACAGAAGTACACAAAAGTAATTAACATTCATTGGATTTTATAGCTACATGGAGCAAAATTAGTGAACAAGCAGGCAGGATGTATGTAAAGTTATTAGCAGGCACCAATGAAAAACAAAAACAGGTGACACTGTCATGGATAAATTGATGTTAGCATGTAGTAAAAGTGAAACTTCATCAACATTTACTGTTAAGACAGTTTTCTTCAGACAGAAAACAAAGAATTTTTAGAGGTGGTGGTGCTGTGGTAGCGTTGTCGCCTCACAGTAAGACGCTGTCCGGGTCGATTCTCAGCTAGAGCGTCTTCTACTTGGAGACATGCGTGAATGGGCGTACTTTCGTTGAAGGTTGTGCGTCAGGGCTGGTAATTCGGCACGTAAAAATCAACTACCAATCATTAGCGGACTGGAGTTCCGCTGTGGCGATCCCTAACAGGGAAAAAGCCGAAAGACACAAACAAACAAATAGAGATGTAAAAAAAAAGATAATCAATAGCAAATCCAGGGGGATCTAATGCAAGGTAAATTAAAAATGAAAAGGTTATTAAAGTTGAGGGGTATTCTTTTACCAAGGCAAATAATAATTTATTTTATTTGATATGGACATTTATAGTCAATCCAGAAAATTTGTCAAAATTTTTTTTAGGAATGTTATCTCCAGACACGGAGTTGATTAAGAGATTTCCAAGACTGGCACAATTATAAGTTACTTACTGATTTCAGCATGGTCCAGTACAAATAAGAAGGAAGGCCAGCCAGTTGAAAAATGATTAAAAGTTTTGACAGTCAGGCTGGTTCTATCAGAGGAGAGCAACATCAGACATGGGCAGAAGTTGGAAAGTCACAGTTGTGACAACAAAGACGGCAACAACGTCCCTTCTGTGTATGCTGAGTTCAGAATCAAATGAGAGACTAACAATGCCACATGAATTGCAAATATACAATTTTCATTTGATATTTTAAGTGAAACGGGGCTCATTTTACTTTCAAAAGATGTTTTGTTCTTTCCTTCTAGAAGGATCTCTTTAATGGATACCTGTTACATATGTAAAGGATTGGACATGCAGGTTGAAAATTTTTTATCGTTGTTAAGAACAGTTTTGAACTAAACATATTAGACTTAACAGCCTTAATATAATCAAGTAGTTTTAATCCCCAATGTGTCCTGTTGTAAATTACTTTGAAAAAATTGTGCAACAGTGGTATATATTTCCTTTTAAAATTCAAACTTAAAAAGGCATTTTTAACTTAAAGCAGAAAAGGGTATTTTTATATTTGATAGCTAATGTCTTTTAGCTTGATGAAAGTGGATAAGGCAGGGGGCCATGGTATTAATAGTCACAGAGCTTTATAAAAACAAGCTGATTTAACTGTTGGCTGACAGTTTTATAAAAAGGCATTTGAGACTGATTAGTGACAAGGTCAGGACAAATACATTTAGGAAGAATGATGAGCTGTATACTAAGTATCAAAGCTTTATAGGATTCATGTCTGGAATTTCCAAAATACGTAAGAACAAGGTGTAACCACCATTAAGTCAAATTATATCATCTGGTGGCAGTAAAATTGAGTGTGTTTTCATTGATATGATTTTGAAGAAGATAGTTATGAGTTGTTGTTGTTGACAACAAGTTATGAGTTACATATCTGTTGCTCAGGATTATTTTCATTTTTAAAAAAAAAAATGAAATCTGTCCATGTTGATGATTCTAATATACTTGTCACCATTTATGTCAAATCATTGTATATAATAAGGCTGCATGACAGTGGAAAGGAATTGATTGTTTTTATGCTCATGCCTGGTGGTCAGTGTATAATTTCAGAAATCAGACTAATAACTGAATGCATCGGTCAAGTGCTTACTAATATTTTTCATGTTCAAAAATTATGTTTAATAACAAAACTGAGGTGTGACAATGAGTGTTAAGGTACTTACAGCTATTTAGTTAATAAATTATGTTTATAAGCAGGAAAGGGCTATGGAAACCAGTGCTACCATGGTTCCTACTTGTGCCCATTGTGGCTTAGTGGAACAAAATATTGTACATGCACACAATTAATTGTCAAGTGTGTTTCATTTTTTGTCAAAATACTGTTGACATTTTTTATTATGGACAGGAAGAGATGAGCACCTGTGAGTGAATTTTTAAATTTTGTGAATAGTAGATTATTTTAGAATTTACTAGATAATTAAGAAACCACAATATCAGTATTTAATGTGATTGTTTGTTTATAAGGAAGAATGAGAACATAGCCTCCATACTTGTATTAGTTTTGAAACTTTCAGTAGGAATTCTTATTTACATTGTGATAGTATGTATTCTGCTTTTTTAAAGAAAGAAAATACAGCAAAAAGTTATTGCGTTAGATTAGTCACTTTGACTGCTAATGCAAACAGGATGAATGACCTTTTGGAGGATTTAGGGGAAGTATTTAATTTAAAGGGTTATGAAGGTTGTGCGACAGGGCTGGTAACTCGGCACGTAAAAATCAACTACCAATCATTAGCGGCTAACTGGGAAAAGCCGAAAGACGCAACATTTACTTTAAAGGGTTACCCTAGCAAATTGGCTGAGAATACTATGGAACATTTTGTAAGTAAGGTTTCTGGAACTGTTCTTAATGGAAATAGTGCAGCAGAATAACAGGACAAAGTTAACTGTAAAACGTCTGTGTGCTTAACCTAAACTTTGGATAGAATGCCTGTAAAAGTCAGTTTAGTTTAGGAGTTTAGTGAACAAAAAAAAAAAATTTGTATATACATTAAAGCAAATAGATGGGTCCATATTAGGAAATAGAAAAACCCTTTAACCGAATACCTAAACATCGACACCTATAATGCGAACCGCAAAAATCCCGAACACACTAAACAGCAGAAAAATAAAATAACGAACTGTCATAGTCGGCCAACCCTACCGCCCGCTACATACTACCTACCCAAACAAAATAAATAAACCGCATACATACACTAACCAAACTCTACTTCTAACCTAAAGTAAAGCACCAAAACCCTACTTCTAACCCTATACTAAACTCCACAAACAAAACTAACTGTGCACTATCCTTAACCCCTCCCTAACCTTAAGGTCCGTAACTACCACACAAGTCCCTTACAGACATACACCCAAAAAAATAAATACACATACATATAACAAAACCCTACTTCCAACATTACACTAAACCCCACATACAAAGCTGTCTGTGTACCATCCTTAACCCCTTCCTAACCCTAACATCCGTAACTACCGCACACTTTCCCTACAGACATACACCCAAAACAAATAAATAGTACACATACATACAGCTAAATAAAACCATACTTCTAACACTACACTAAATCTTACATATATTACCTGTCTATTAACTTACCTTAACCCACATCCTAACCCTAAAGTGACCAACCGTTGCACTTTGACATTTCCATTTTCGCTGTTTCGACGTTTGGTATTTCCGTATTTCGTGCAATATGTGTCGCTCTTTCCGTATTCGCGATTACGGTCTTTCGCTCTGCTAATAGGGACCCCAAATAGATGGAACACTTACACACATTGTTCATCCTTCTATGTGGCACACCTCATCACTAAGGGCTTTTCATCCAGAAAAAAGGAGGTCATTGTCCCACTGTACTCATCTCTCATTAGACCCATTATAGAATACAATGCCCCATTTGGTATGTACCTCTCAAGACATCTGCAACAACTGGAAAGGCCGCAGAAATGCCTCACTAAAAGAATCACAGGCCTAAAGCAGATGCCCTACGCTGACCGTCTTAAAAAACTCCAGCTATATTCTGTTGCATATCGTCTACTCAGAGGTGATCTCTGCTTAACATACAAGGCCATGCCAAACCCAGAGCTGTTGGACATGCTACACTTAAAGAAATCCCAATCCCTCAGAGCCACATGCTCCAGGGATCTAAACCTTGTCATCACAATAAACAAAACATGCTGGAGGGATAGGTTTCTGACCCAGAGACTCCCCAGACTCTGGAATAGATTGCCCATACATGTCAGGCAGAGTGCCTCTTTGGCCCTCTTCAAAAGGAACCTTGACGATTGGATGGGAGAAAGGAAATTCACTCCAGGGATCACGTCAGTCGCCCTGCTAGACAGGGGTCCAGGGAAGTAAATAGTGTGGGAAGAAATAGCCAGGGAATTGTTATGGCTAGGCTTGTATAAGCTCTAGGGCTGATAGCCTAGTACCAACCTATGAACCTGTGAACTATATAACGCATAGACATATAGCTGAAGCACTTAGATTTATTATGCTAACACTCAAAGCAGTAATTCAGACAATGTTATATATGCTGCATGATGTACAGGAATTGTATAGGGAAAACAATAAGTACGTTGAGAAATGTTACTTATAAACCTTTCAATATATTAGCAATAGAAGTACAGTTAACCACTGCCATGTCATAGAGGGAAAAAGCCCTTACTATGGCCCAGGACATCCAGATTTGATTAGTGGCTGGAGCAAGAGCAGTGGGAGGTTCTATCCTGGAAAGAGGTGAGTGATGTATGCATGGGCATACAAAGCATTAGGAGCTACTTGGCAGAGGCTAGGAAGCCAGTTTCAATGTACTTCAGCCAAGGGGCGAGGCAGCTTCCAACCAGAGTTTATTGTGGAAGTGTGGTGTGGTACTTCACTGTCTGCCTGTTGCATGAACCTGTAGAAGTTGTCAGAGCACACATTGGGAAGGAGCTGGGAGAAACAGGTAGGTCATAAAGTAAGCCCCCACACACACACACACACACAATAGATGGATCTGAAGTAGGATATTCATTTGTCTGCAACCTGTGGGTTATGGATCGAACCGCATGGTTTTCCAGCTATGGATCCAAGCTCTCAGCTCCTCCCCTCACCCATAATGCCCTGCTCTACCCTCATGACCTCAGATCTCGTTTGCCGCGCTGGTGACTGCATTTGGGTTCTTTGCTCTCAGCTAAGTGGTATTTTATTACCTGTTAAAACAGAAAGTTTTAAGTTTTTTGTGTAATTCTGTGTGAAAGTTTAGGTTTCATAGTTTTATTTTGAGTTAAATTAAGTAATTTTTACCCTCCTCGCTGTTTCGTAGAGTGTGTGTGTGGGCCTGTGTGTCTTTTTCTTTTAAGTTACTTTTAGTAGCTTTTAGATTATGGCTGATCAGCCTAAATCTATCTTTCAATGCTCCAGTGTGGCCATAAGCTCTCACAGGCTGATGGCCACACTGATAATTATGTCTCGGGTTGAACACCTCACATCTGGCTGTTCCATATGTGCAGGGTTCAACCCAGGCACTGAGAGGAGCGGAGGTCCAAGACTACTGTGGCTACAGTTGTTCCCCTGTGGCACCCCTCCTGCTCCTGGGACTCAACCTCCCGCTTCTGGAGAGGAGAGGGATGCTGCTAAGACCCGGAGGAGAAGCACCCTGGCGGCGGGCGAGACCTCTGTTTCGCCCCGCCAGCAAGCTTCTCCCCGGCTCCGTTTGTCGGTCGGTCTCCTCCTTCGGCTCCGGTCCCCTGTGTGCTTTTCACGGGTCCTGAGGAGGAGGAGACCCGATCGTCGAGGCTATCGAGGAGGCACTCCAGGCCTACCTCGGTAGCCTCAGATCTACACATAGCCTTTCTGATGCTGATCTGGACGGATGATGAGAAGGTTCATCCAGGCCCAGATGCAGATGGAGTGCTGCCTCCCTCCCCCCTCGGGAGAGCAACAACCCTTTTTAAGCTATTGCTCCTTCTCCCTCGGAGCCTGGATCCGAGCCGGATCCGGGGATCAGTGCTCGCGCGTCCTGTGGGCGGCGTACTCGCCGGATCCAGTGCTTGGCGCGGCTCCCGGTCCTCCTCCGGATCGAGGGCACTTGTTCCGCGTCCCCGCGCTCCCTCTGCACTGGGCCAGGCTTCCACCATCCGGCCCCTGGGACAGCCCGTTGTGCTCCCAAGTTGCCGAGGACTCCTCTGACAGCCCCCAGAGGAGGTCCTCCGCAAGCATAATGCAAAAGGAGGCAACAGAAGACACGGACTTGGAGGAAGGCCACCTCCCGGTCTCGAGGATGTCTCCTTTGGAGACATCATGGAAATGTGAGCAAGGGGGTGGTCTGCAGTCCGTGTTCTTGGAGGCATTGAAGCGGGCCCGTCTACCTGGTGGACCTAACTGGCTCAGGAGAGTCCTCAGTCCACCCACATGATGGACCGCTGGGGAAGCGGATGTTCAGTTCGCGACCTTCTCTGTGATCTTAAGGAGGACGCGCTGCATCCCCTGAGTCCATTTCGGAGGAGGACAGAGTTCTGCACTCCACCTACTCTCCCATGCAACGGAGGGGCTAGAGCCTCTTGGGGACAGGACTGGTCACTAGATGTCAGGCCTGGCTCTGTCATTCAAAGCCATTTAACGCCCTTTGATGGTTCTGCTCTGTTTGGCAAGACCTCACAGACGTTGACCCAGCGAAAGGACGGGAAGACGCTGTCTACCCCAGAGGCCCTATTCTAGGAACCAAAAGGGTCAGAAGAAGATGTGGTTCAGCTCCAGCAGTCCCAGCCTGCTCGGACAACCAGTCCTTCCGTGGCAGAGGAGGACAGGAACCTTTCTCGGGCGGGCCCGCAGCAACCCTGAGGGTTGCCCGACTGCTCTACTCTGGAGGCAGTCGGGGCAGGGCACCTAGCGGCATGGGAGTCCATAACATCGGACCGCTGGGTTCTCCAAATCATATCCAGGGATATCGCATTCCTTTCCTTCACCTTCCAAAGTTGAAGTCCCTCCCAAGGCCTTTGGCAGAAATTGGCCATCTGCTAAAGAAAAGAGCCATCCAGCCAGACCAGATCGGATCAGGGTTCTACTCCAGATTCTTTTAGTGCCAAAAAGACGGGGAACTAAGACCAATCCTAGACCTCTCTCTCTTGAATCTGGCAGTCCCCAAAGAAAAAATGGTCACTCTGCAATCTATTCTCCCTTCTGGGAGAAAATCACTGGATGTGCTCGATAGACCTCAGGATAGCAGACTACCACATCCTGATGGACAGGCGCCCAGGAGGTTTCTCCGCTGGGAGCCAGTCACTACCAGTTCGGGTCCTTCCCTTTGGTCTCACCACAGCCCCAGGGTGTTCACCAAAGTATTAGCAGTGGTCCCACCTGAGGCTTCAGGGGTGCAGGTCTTTCCCTCCGCCCCAACAAGGCATCTACTTCTATTGGCGCGAGACTCCTTTCTCCATCTTGCTCCTTTCTGGGCATCACAATAAATACAAAGGACAGAGTTCTAAATCTGCAGCTCCAGGTCCATTCTCCATTCAAGTTCTGTTCCAGCGGAGTTGGTCCTGAGGGCTCTAGGGTCCATGGCAGCACTTCTTCCTCTTGCCAGGCTCAATATCGCATTCTACAGTGGGCTCTTAGTACAGTGGTCATACCTTGCTCTCCCCATGCATCATCCCATAGCGATCAGCAAGGCTTGCAAGCGGTCCCTCTTGTGGTGGCTCCACTCCCGGATCTCCACAAAGGCCGCCTTTTGTGCTTCCCCCTCGCCACGGTGACCACGCACTCGGCCGCCGACCCCAAAAGCACGTGGAGCGATTCAGAAACCTGCATATCAATGTTCTAGAGATGAGAGCAGTGCTCTTAGCGTTGCTAGCACTTCAGGACTTTCTTCCCTTGGGAACAATGATTCAATCGGGCAACATGTCTGTTGTCTGGTACATCAACAAACATCTTTGTCGAGAGGCCATGAGAGTTTGGGAATGGGCAATCCCACCAATCGCTTCTAAATAGCAGCGCATTCCGGGTCGGTCCAACATCCGCGGACAACAGCTCTCGTCGCACATTCTGACCCCTACGCAGTGGTCTCTCAATTGTCAAGTAATGCGCATATATTCGACGGGGTGGGAACCCCTTCATGCGATCTTTTCAAACACCAAGCAGTTTTTTCTAAATCCTCCTCTCCTGGAGGTACCCCAAGAAGACTGGTGCATGCTGCTGCACCCAGGTCTTCTGTATGCCTATCCACCCTTGCCTCTGATGCTCCAAGTTCTTCAGAAGCCTCTCGGGTGGGTTGCAGTGAATCCTCCTTGGATTCTAGATCCCATCGGATCTAATATCCCATCCATCCTGCATTCCTCCTCGCGACCGCTTGGCTGCTCCAGTTCCACTCTTGATAAGGACTCGGTATTTCTTCACCTGTAAAGGCAATTTTGGTGGCTCATAAACCATCCACTAGAAAGGTTTACCAATGAAAGCGTTCTCTTTTGTTGTGGGGAGGGCAAGGCCTGAGTGCTTGACTTTCTAACCACTCTCTTTAACGATGGTGCCAGCAGTTCCACAGTCAAAGTTCAACTGGACTATCACATTGGCCATGACTCTAAAAAATATTTCTTAAAGGTACTTTTCTTCTCAGGCCCCTATAAAACAAGCAGTTCCTCCTTGGGACCTTTCTCTGGTCCTACAGGCCTTGACCGCCTCCTCCTCGGAGCCCAGCGGCTACGGTGGATCTCAAATTCTTGTCCTACAAGACAGCCTTTTGGTAGCCATTACATCAGCCAAGAGAGTTTCTGAACTTCAAGCATTATCAGCTAAACCTCCTTACTTGGTATTTCATCCGGACCGTGTCTCCCTCAGACAAACCCGTCCTTTCTTCCTAAAATCTTCTGAAGCAAACATCAATCAATCCATTAACCTCCTTCTCAGGAAGCAGGGAGGGAGGGGTTCATGCGCATTCAACCCGGTCAGTATCTACCCTCGCTGCCTTCAAGGCTAGGGATTCATCCTTTGCTCTCTTGGTGCTCGGAATATCCTTCCATGATGGCGCCCAAGATTCAGTCCCCTGTCACCATCCCGCCCTCCTATCCCCTGGCCTATCAGTTTCCCTGCATTTCTTTGTTTACCTTTTAGGGTATTGTTGCTTTTGCAAACTCGATCTGATTAATGGCAGGACCTCAGGATGTTATTAGGATCCACATCTGCTCCAGGCAGTAAAACACTGGTAGTCCATGGGTGAATGAAGTGGCTGGGGACTGGGGTAGAGGCCATATGGATGAAGTAGAGGAGCAAAAAACTGCTCCCCCAAAAAAAAAAAATATATATATATAGATAGACGTGCAGTAATTGCTTTGTATAAACATACTATTCAGTGTACAGATTTTAGAAGATTTTTGTTTTATATTTTTAGATCACGTGTTGCAAGAAGATTGGAGAGATGACATAGCATTATTGTTAGAATAAAGGGAATATCATCAAAATTAACTTATTCCTGTACTCCCTCTGGTTTAAATTTTGGTGTCGATTTTAAAGTTACCTTAAGGGGAGTCAGTGTTGTCACTTTTTTAGTTTTGAAGTAGTCAGAGCACTGGTAGATTCACATCAACATGTGAGTTTGGATTTGTTATATAAGCCAATCTGTTTCATTATGTAGCTTGTCTGATGAAGTCTCAGTGTGTTTTAAATTTTGTAATAGCTGAAGAAGCTAGTATGATTAAACTGTAATTAAAGAAATGGTGATTCAAGTCTTCTTTATTTCTTTTCTACTTTTTACAGACATATTTTTTTATTTTCTAATGGTTGAAATAAGGGAAGTTTGTATAATCCTGTTTGGATTTTTTTTCAGAAATAGATTACACAATATCTGCATATGCTGATGACCTCTAAGCATATTTTTCTAATCCTAGAAATGACTTACCTAAATTTTTTGATGAACTCTCTAGATTTAACCACATTTCTGGCTACAAATTTAATAAGGGAAAGACTAAAGCTATCTTTTTGAATATTGACTTGGAATTAATAGACCAAAGCAGTTCCTTATTTAATAGAATCTTGGGTTAAATTGATAATCTTGAGACATTTTGGGGAATGAGTGTTCCAGGCTGTGAGTTATATACCATAGCAGTAGATTTGAGATATTGTAACAATATTTAAACAAATATTACATTTGCATGTAGAAGTCTTTATTACTACAGGAGACAGGGGGTTCTATTTTTTTTTTTTATAATTTTACTCACATCTGTTATGGAGAGGGGACTTCCAAGATGGCTGCACATTGAGTCACAGCTTAATTCTAGCTCTCCCATTGTGAAGACAGAAACTCAGCAGAGAACGCCAGTGGACTTGTATTTCAGGGCAAATTTCAGTAACTGGCTAGAAAGTGCAGTGCTTGGATACCAGAAAAAAGAAATACAAAGGACCTGAAAGAAAATCAGCTACAAAAGGTGTGGAAAACCACTGACTGGGAAAAATACTGCAGCTGTTCGTCAAAAAGCAGTGCAAGTTCCAGACCAGACATGACTTCCAGTAACCTAGAGGAAAGTAGAAGACAATTACACACAGACCTGATTCAAATAAATGAAATACTGATGGAGTATGTCAACTCAAATGACAAAAATCTGGAAAAAAATGGAAGAAGCTTTAAATAGATATTCACATGAGGTGAACTGCAAAAATCAGAGTCCAAAGTGAAGAAAAGGCTGGCTGAATATGAAACTGCTCAAGAAGAGATGTTTCAAAAAATATTAGAATTAGATGGCAGAGCACATAGGGAAAACCTGAAATTTTCTGCTGTAGCAGAGAAACTGGAAGGAACAGACTGTATTAATTTTATGAAAACACAAATAAGCAGCTGGACTGGTATTCCATGGCAGGAGTTGTTAATTAAAAGGTCACATCATGTGTATGCTCCAAACTTGGCTATGAGAAAGCAACCTAGACCTTTAATGGTAAAGATGTAATCCTGCCAGGAGAAGGAATTGATTCTAAAAAACTGTGGCAGAAAGACAAAGTACTAAATGTGAGAGAGAGCAGCGTGTTTATGGAGAATGATTACTCGCTGCACACCAGGCAGGAGAGGACTACATTTGTTTCACTATTCAGGGAATGTCAAGAAGCAGGCATGAGATTCAAACTGCTGTACCAAGCTGTCTTCAAAATATTCTTTCTTGCAGGGACAGAATCATTTTTGACACAGTACATGTTAAGGAGGAAATACAAAAGTTTGTCTAACAAAAAGTGAATTGTAAAACAGAAGTTGTAATAAAGATCACATAGAGACTATGACAGTGAAACCTTTTCCAATATCTCACTACAAAAATGCTTGAGAGAAGGAAAAAAGCACAAGAGCTGACTAGACGAATCAAGACTATCTTGGAAATGAAACAGAGATGGGATTTAGGAGATGGAGATAAACATAAAACCTGTAATTTGAAAATTGACAAATATGGGATTATATAGCAATGATTATATTTATGAAACATGACAGAACAAGAAAATCTGGAAATATTGTACTTTTTTGATTTTCTTAAACTTGTAGGGGACTCTAAAGCATATGTGCTACTTCATGTTATTAATGCTTGGAGAAATACTTAGGAGAAGGGAAGAGTTGGGAGAAAGTGAACTCTAAGTAAAACAATTATTTTTCTTAATAATAATAGTAATATTTTTATAGTGCATGATTTTCTTTGTGTGGTATAAAGTAAAGTTTTCTTAGCTATTTTTAAGTGTCATGGGGATACTAATGTAAACGGGTGCTCCTATTTTTTTCTCCCCTCTCGCCTCCTTGTTCAGTTTTAAGAAATGTAGGCCTGCAATGTAAAAAAAAAAGAAGAAGAAGAAAAGTCTGGTCAAAAGAGCATGACAAAGAAAAATGTATGTACTTTTTCTCATTCTTGCAAAGGGGAATGACTGGATTAAGGGCCTTAGCTCATAATAGGTTTTAAGAGAAATAAAGTAAATGAAAAAGAACATTGAGTATTATAAAGCAGTTTTCTAGCAAATAAATGTATGCGTTGTAACATTTCTGTGTGTGGTCCTCATATCTCCATGGAGACAATCTGATGAAGAGAAATAGCTAGGAGATAATGTCTTCTGAAAACACTCAACTGTTTGTCACTTGGGAAAGCTATAAAGATAAGACAAAATCAGACAGCACTTAGTAGAAGCACAGGCCGTGCCATGCTTCTTACTATGGATAACCTTTCTTTTAGATTAACCCAAGTCTATGAGTGTGGCTGTCAGTTTGGGACACTTTTTCCTACTAGGATGATAAAACTTCAACATTTGAAGATGTACATAGTTTTGTGTATTAGCATTAAGTTAATAGGTTTTAATGGGTATTGGAGGTGTGGTTTTTTTTTGAGGGCTTTCAATAAAGCAAAAAGTTGTAAGATGTGACATAGACTCAAATGGGTATTACAAAAATCAGCTGTGTAAAAGATCAACCTGCCAAACAGTATATGCATGTAACACAAAAGTTGGAACTGGACACTTAGCAAAAATCTGCTACACATAAAAGGTGGGAATAAACTTTTTAACATAATGATGCTTTCTGTAATGTCTTTAAATGTCAATGGTCTCACAGATAAATACAAAAAAGAAAGAGCAGTGAACTATATTAAAAATGTAGAGTCCAAATAACTATGCTACAGGGGGTACATTTGGAAAGAACTGAACTTGTGAATTTGATAAAGAAAGGTTTTCAGGATGGTTGCTCAGATGAGTACCTGGGATGAAGAAAAAGTGGAGTATGTGTATTAATTGCAAGAGGAGCTCCAATAGTGATAGAAGATGATAAAAAAGTAATAATGGCAGATTTGTATTACTAAGGAGCTACTGTCAAGGGAGGAGGATTACACTGGCATGTATTTATATTCCACTTAAAACTGCTATAATGGACCTTTAGAAAATTCTAAGAGAAATAATCAGCTTTCTGCAAGGAATATTACTTATAGTTAGGGAGTGGAATTTGATTTGCAGCAGTGAAGATGTGTCTGATGGCCCAGAAAGGACAGTATAACAAAGGAGGGTAGATTTTTGAAGAAATTTATGAAAATATTTGACAGGAAAGATATGAATTCAGTAATAGGAGATCGGCGTGAATTTATATATTATTTCCCAATATACAAAACCTTGGCTAGGCTAGAGAGAATTTACATTTCACAGGGACATGTGCATTTTATTGAAAGTTTTGATACACACCCAGTAACTGTTTCAGATCATGCATCAATAATAACTAAAATAAAAACACAGGTTAATGAAATAAAAATGTGACACTGGCGCTTTACCTGTTGAAATGAAAGGGATTTAATAGATTTAGTAGTGGGTAGTGGAAATTATTCAGGAGCTATTAGAGAAGATTGAAATTTCTTCTGAAAATATAGCTATGGAGTTGGATTAAGCTAAAGTGGATTTTAAAAATAGGGTAGAAATAAAAGAAAGGGAGATATGGTTAAGAAGTAACAAGAATTATTTAGAGGGACTGACAAAGTATTGCAGAACAGGGAGAATCTCACTTAACAAGAAAAGGAGCAACTGCAGAATGTTAAACAGAAAATAGGGGATTACCTTGATAATATGCATGAGTTTAGAAAGATTGCTATTAAGCAACTGTTTTTTGATAATAACTCTAGAGCACAAAAACTTTTAGCACAACAATTCAGGCAACAGAAAGTAGAAAGGGCTGTTGCCAAGCTTAGGGAGCCTGTAACAGGGAAGATAACAAGAGATCAGTCAGTATAAAGTAGAGAAATATGGAAATCAAGAAATGGTTAATCAATATGGAAATATGGAAATCAATAAACTGGGAGCCATTATTGAATCTCCAAATGATGTGGATACTCTACAAAAGGGCTTTACAGAAACCGATGGTTGGTGCCAGAGCCATTGGCTCTAGCTCAATGCCAAGAAAAGTATAGTTATCCCCTTTGGGAAAAAAACATGTACCCGTGAATTACCACATAGGTGGCAGTACACTAAACACCAAAAGTGTGATAAGAGACGGAGGGGCACAGGTGGACAGTGGTCTCACCTTCGATAACCACATCGCCACAACAGTCAGGAAATCTTTCTATGTGGCACACCTCATCACTAAGAGCTTTTCATCCAGAGAAAAGGAGGTCATTGTCCCACTGTACTCATCCCTCATTAGACACATTATAGAATACAACAGCCCATTTGGTATGTACCTCTCAAGACACCTGCAACAACTGGAAAGACTGCAGAAATACCTCACTAAAAGAATCACAGGCCTAAAGCAGATGCCCTATGCTAACCACCTTAAAAAACTCCAGCTATACTCTGTCGCATATCGTCTACTCAGAAGCGATCTCTGTTTAACATACAAGGCCATGTCAAACCCAGAGCTGTTGGACATGCTATACTTAAAGAAATCCCAATCCCTCAGAGCCACACGCTCCAGGGATCTAAACCTTGTCATCACAATAAATAAAACATGCTGGAGGGATAGGTTTCTGACCCAGAGACTCTCCAGACTCTGGAATAGACTGCCCATACATGTCAAGCAGAGCGCCTCTTTGGCCCTCTTCAAAAGGAGCCTTAACGATTGGATGGGAGAAAGGAAATTCACCCCGGGGATCACGTCCGCCACCCTGTTAGACAGGGTTCCAGGGAAGTAAATAGTGTGGGAAGAAATAGCCAGGGAATTGTTATGGCTAGGCTTGTGTAGGCCCTAGGGCCGATAGCCTAGTACCAACCTATGAACCTATAAGGTACAAATGGAAATGTTTATGGAAGAGTTGTATATGGCAAGGTTAAAGGTAGATGAGGCTCAATTACTAACAGGATAGGAGGAGATGAGAAAAAATGGTGATGTATTGCCAATCCACAGGAAAGTCCTCAGAAATAGATGGTATTCCTGTGGAAGTTTGAAAGCTAGGAGGTAAACAAAAAACTGATAAATTCTGGAAGGTTTTGTTTAACACTATTTTAAGAGGAGGAGAAGTGCCAACATCTTGGAAGAAAGTAGTGGTAGCTGTAATACCTAAAGAGTGTAAAGACTTATCATATCCAGCTTCATACAGGCCCATTTCAACATTAAACCATGATTATAAAATGTTTGTCTACAATGGCTAACAGAATAGCAAAAGTGGTTTCAAAATTGATAGATTTGGCTCAATGTGGTTTTGTGGAGGGGAGGCAAATGTTTGACAACATTAACAGAACATTGATGATCCAGAGTTGTTGGTGGGTCTTGATACAGAGAAAGCATTTACATTCCCTGATACTTTCAGATCTTTTCAGGATACAAAATTAATGAAACTAAAACAAAGGCAATAGCTGTAAATTATGGGGATATGATAAAATGAAGTACTTAGGAGTATGGATTAAAAATTATTCCAGTGTGGCAGATAAGAATATGGGAGAAGAGAATAAACAAAATATAATACAAAAATTGAGAATTTGGAAGCTCTGTTATATGGATATGGATAGTAATATAATAGCAGTTACATGTTTTTAGTCCCTTTAGTCTTATACACCAGTCAGGCATATTTTTATCAGCCAGAGGAGAAGTTGTGGATAGCAATTAATAAAGAGCTGAAGGATCTTATCTGGGAGGGGATGATGGCAAGTGTCAAGTGGGATTAGCTAATTCTTCCAATAGAACAGGGTGGATTGGTATTACCTAATTTGAAGGGATATTTTAGAGCTACACAGTTAAGGCTGCTATACATAGCATAAGCAGAAACCTTTAATTCATACTGAAAAAAGATGATGATGAAATGGGGTGGGCTCAAGAATCAAGGAGAGACTGATATTTTGGATGCAGATTTTTAAGGAGAATAACAATAATCATAAAGAATATTTTATTCATAAAGTAGCAGAAAGTATTCTGAGAACTATGCCAACAGGGGAATGGAGAAAGGAGATTCTGCCGATAGGGATGACTGCAATTAAGGATACAGACAATAGGCAAGTGGGGGCTGGAATTTATTGGAGAAAACTGGAAAAGGAACCAATGTATTGGGAGCAAATAACTAGAGATGGATAGGTAATAGAACAGGAAGACGCTAAGAATTTATTTGGATTGCAGGTTAGAGATTGCCTTCCTTATCCAGGATTGATATCAGAGTATAGGCAAAGAGAAAGAAATAGGTCTTAAATGAAAGACCCACACTGGTAGAGTGTTTAGTAGAATCTAGAACAGAAGCTGTTAAAAAAGGAATAATTAGTAGAGCATATCAAATATTGCATGAGAACTCTAAGAATCAATCAGAGGAGGTTAGAAAGGATTGGGAAGAGAGATTGGATAAGCAATTTGACAAAGAAACAATGGGGAGGATATATGTATGTCTCCCAAATACGCAACAAAATCTAGAAGATTTAGGATTTTTGCTTAGAAATGTTTACATAGGTATTTTGTACCCCAAGTAGATTCCAGAGGATTTTTCTCAGGTTGACAGCAAATGTTGGAGGTGTTATGGGAAAGAAAGAGGCAACTGGGAACATATTTTCTATGAGTGTAATGAGTTGGCAGACTTTAAAGATTCCCTGCAGACTTCTCTATTGAAGTTACTGGGTGAAAAAATTGGTGTATCTAAGGAAATTATTTTTCTGATCTATGATACAGAATCGGAATTGCCTAGACATAGTAAGGACTTGCTGAGTCTAATTATGGTAGCTGCCAAAAAAGCAGTTACTAGAAAATGGAAATCAAAGTCTAAACCAACTGTACTATAAATAGTGAATATGGTAACAGGGATGAAACAACTGGAAATGGGATCTTTAGAAAAGGGTAGAAGCAAATTACATAGAGAAAAATGGGAATTCTGGGAACAATACATACAGGGGAGGAATGAGGTTTAAAAGAAGGCAGGATTTGAATGAGCTATGTAATGTTTAACTGATAATGATTGGGTAGATTATAAATGATGTATAATGTTTTCAACAAAAATTATGTCAATATGATTTGTGATGTATAATGCTTGCAACTAAGATTGTCAATATTGTTTGTTTTCATTTATATAAATGTATGATTACCGATGTTATAAGTGATAATTTAATAAAGATGTTTCTTTAAAAAATTTTGTTATGAGGAGTAACCTGAAATAACTCAATATTAGTTAGTGAACTAACTAGTAGGATAGGTAAGGTGGTTGATATATATAAAATACTAGTCTGGTAATGATATAAATAAAATAAATGAATGAATGGATGGATATACTTTTTCTCACTCAGTTCGCAAAATCCTTGAGTAAAGGAGAACAGAATATACACAGTTATCTGAAGGATTTGCCTGCATTAAAACACTGAGAACAATGTTAACACTATAGAGTCAATAAGAATAACAACATTTGCTATAATAGACTGATTTTCATTGATAAGGCCAAACAGTTTTCAGAGGTCAAAGAGAAAGATGCATTTCTATTAATACAATGGCTAACACAAGCCAGAAAGTCTTCAACTGACCTGAAATTAATTAGCACTGCTTACAAGCTCTTGGTAGGTCAAGATTAATTAAATTACAGAGTTTAAAGGATGACTAGAAAAGAATACTTAAAGTTACAATTTCAAATCAAATTTGGGTTAGATTAATAATTTTCAGTATGCAGCTAGATACTTTTCAAGTGCTTTTGTTGGCAATGTTTGTGTAAATATTTTTACACCATAGCGTTTCTTTAATGATTATTCCCAAGCAACTCTGCACTATGTTGGAAGTGTAAGAATACGCTGTTGGGGGAATTGGACCCGTATATTTTATAACTATAAGGGACTTTACACTTTTAAGCAAAACCTGCAAGAATTCTGCAGCAAGATTTGGCCTGCCTGAGTTTAGTTATATTCACCCATACTTGTTGTCTGGCTATTAGTGCTGAAAGGAGAAGATGTGATAAACTTAAAGGGCCACTACATGCAAAACATGAAACAACATATATTTTTTTATCTTTCCTTGAATTACTATACTTCCTTAAGGTGCCCACAGCACAATAAGCACTCATTCCCATTGTTTTTTTTAATCCCTGAATGGCTTCATGGTGGCAGACAGCCTGGTGAGAGGTTTTACCTTTAGAAAGCTAAATTTGTCCCATAATGTACTATGAGAGCATAATTTGTGAGATTCAGTCGCCCTACCATATGCTAGCAAACTACATTGCAATTCATTTAGAATGGAAGACTTTAAAAAAACCTGCCATATTGGAGAAGTGCAGATCAGGTATCATTGAATGTTCTGCACTGAGTCTTTCAAATGTTTTTCTTACTGATTTATTACACATTCTCTGAAAGAAGCTTACAACAGTGTCAACCAATTACTGAGATTAAAAAAAAAAAAAATTACCAAGAGCAGTTTTATAAGTTTCAGTTCCTGTTCAAGTTATTCCTCCCATCCCCCATACTTAAATGAGCCAGTCTCACATTTCAAACTTGACTATGTTCAGCTAGTCAGTTATGCATGAAAATAGACAAACAACTCATTTAGTCTGGTGTGTCACTAAAAGTAGTCCCACTTATCGCTGTCTTTAATCCTGGCTTTTGAGTAGCACTTTCATATGTATTAATTGTAAAATAAAATGCCTGCATCAATCTTAAGTTTAGGCCCCACTAACAATTTCTTAAAACATGCACAGTAAACTATACAATGCATTCTGGCTGCTCACATGGTTATCTTTGCATAGTAATTGTATTCTAGCATGACCTAAACTATGTTATTTTATACAGAGTTTTACATAAGAATGAAAAATGTTCAGCTTCCATTTGTTTCTTCTTAATAATAACCTCTCAAGTCTGTGATATGACCCACTACTTTTTGTTGTTATTGCTTTATTTTGCTCATCTTAGGTGTATACTTGTAAGCATGTCTCTTATCCTGTCATCATCAGAGTTATGGAGAAATGTTCCGAGTCAGGTACTTTTCATATTGCAGTGCTAATGACTTAGTAAGCTTACAAGATAAGAATTCAAGAATTAGCACATTTTTAAAAAAAAAAAAATAAGACGTCTTTAACAGTAATAAATGTTGTTTGCTGATCATCTAAAACTTAAAAAAAAATGAAAAAAAAAAAAAAACAAGTAAGGATTGTAGGATGTCAGTATGACCCAAAATTAGGGACACTTGAGGAGTATGTTGATGTTACCCAATACTTCTACTCTTCTGTTCTCCATTACAGGTGCCGCAAATCAGACAGACACACTTAATGACATATATATATCGAAACAGTACAATCAGCTGTAGGAGCAAATACAGCAGTGACACCATACATGAAGCAAGGCATTCACTGATAATGTACTGGAAAAAAGGGCAATGTATGTGTATTGACCAAGCAATGATAAAATCACTAAGGGACCACACAGAGGACAATTTTACTCTTAATCTGTCCATTTCACAATACATAACATTCACACACCACACTTACAAAGGTACATCTCCAGACCCACAGACACACAGCCACCCACCAGTACACACCCGCACAACATACAAGTGAACTGTAAAGCTTTTCCCACCTCTCTGCAAAGTACTAATGTAATGTCTTTGTCTGAATAAAGCGATTGATGGATATCTTAGGACATCCACCGTGGCTATTTCCGCCAGACCACTGCACTTACACAAATGTCCTCCTTGGCAGGGCATCACGGAGGTGTCAGTACAGTTCTGTGTTACACCACACACACACACACACACACACACACACACACTGCACTAGATAACCATGATGCAGTGGGAAATTCTTCAGAAAATGATGGGTGGTTAATATAGGCAAATTTGTTTGGTCAGTGTCACTACATGTCTACAAACTCAGGCCTATGACACCTGATGCCCATTGCCTTCTCAGCAGTTTGATGTCAGTTCACCTCTGCAAAATTTATTTGTTGCATTTTGACTGGCAGAAACTCCAATGTATGACACACAAATGACTGAATAAAGAGAAGATTATGGTCAGTTGCTTTCTTGGAGCCAGGATCTGCCAAGTTGCCTACACATTAAAGTTATTGTGCCACAGGTACTAGTATGATTCTGTCATAGTCCATTTGAGTGTAAATAACATGAGACATACCTCTCTGGATTATATGAATTAAAACATTATGGACCTCTCTGAATGTGTGTGTCAGATTACTATATGTCTTGCACTGATCAGCTTTTTATTTTCACCAAGAATAATGCCACAATATGAACAAAAAATGATTGACTTTAACAACTGGATTTCTTTCTGGTGTCAAGCCATGGGGATGCAGTATTTGTCAGCCAAGGAAGCTGTGGTCAACAGATCATGGTGCTTTGCCAAAGATGACCTATATCTGTCCCCCTGGGCCTCTAGATTTTAGCTAAAATTTTTATCCACCCCCTTAGAGCCTTTTTTAGGCAATGCCAAAGTAATAAACCTATCAACATAGCAAATAAAACCCAAAGGAACCTAAAGTGTTACTGCTTAATGCTAGGAGCCTATACAAGAAACTCCACACCCTACAAGCTGCTGTTGTAGGAAAATATAGACATCTGTGCCATTACCAACACATGGTTAAAAATCACAGAAGTTACTCTGGCAGTTCAAGGCTACAGTGCCTCCCACACATTTAGAACATCAGCCTCACAAACAGGGACTAAAGGTGGAGGTGTCTGCAGTATATTAGCTACAAGTATACCTCAAGGTTGGTTAAACAAGATCATACCCTGGAGTTCATCCACGTGCAGATCACCTTAGACTCCCTTACTATATCTAAGCAAGCTATATATTACCATCTGTGTGTCAAGAATCTCACAACTCTTGTCACTGGAGGCACTCTTCATCCAACTAAACATTCTATTCATGGAAGACTTTAACTACCCCACTGTAGGCTGGGAAACATACTTGCAGACACAACATTTCCTGGACTTTATTAACACAAATACCCTTTGTCAGTTAGTGCACAATTCAACCAGATGTTCAAACATACTGGACCTTTTTCTCACCAGTATCATCACTTTTGAGGTCAGAATACAAAGCTCTTCTCATTAGAAATAAAAATCAACTTCGAAAAACCCAGAATTATAAACTAAAGCAAACTGTATCCTAGTCAAGTTCAATGCCCCAGCCAACCCAGAGTTCACAACAGCCTATGCTGAATTATTCACAGAAACATTGTACAAACATGTAAGTCACTGCATAGAGGCTGCTGTATCTACCAGAAGTAAACCAAAAACAAGCCACAAAAGCAAACCACTTTGGAGGAATCCTAATCTTAACAGTGTAAATAACAAATGGAAAAAAGTCATGGTTAAAGTCAGAAAGAGCAACCCTCATAATGACAAGAGCACACTAAAAACTAAACTGGAAACTTAGAGGAATAATTAAATCCAACAAGGCCAGTTATGAGGTCCAGGATAGCTTCTCAAGCTAAAGACAACCACAAAGCCTTCTGCAGCTTTGTCTGAAACCTCAAAGGTAACATGCATCAGTGTGCAGCACTGGTAGTAAATAGTAATACCTTCACTGAGGAGAGTGACATAGTGAATCTGCTGACCAGCAAATTCAGCTTAGTCTTTACCCCCACTCCCCCACCTGCCACCCTTGTGAAATCCCTACCAGCATACCTCCCCAGCTGTCAGCAGGGAAGAGGTCATAGCAGCACTCAGTAAGGATAAAATACAGCTTCAATGAGACCCGACAGTATTCCAGGTTGGCTCCTAAATAGCCTAAAACATGACCTATTAGGACCACTTGAGTCATTTTTCAATCACAACCTCAAAACAGGCTACGTACCAAGCCAGCAAAGGATGGCAACAGTTACCAACTATCAGCCATCCCTGGAAACTACAGGCCCATTAGTCTAACTAGTCTAATATGCAAAGCCATGGAATGAATTGTCACGGAAGAGATCAGCAAGAGCATTGGCAACCTGTCCTATACAGATCACCTTAGAGCCCTGTCACTATACTTTGTCTCCTACAGGTTGTTGAGAGACATTCTGTGTCTGGCACGTAAACATCCATGCCCTAATGAAGCTTTTGCACATCTGCAAAACAAGCAGCACCAGAAATATTAGATCCAGGGATTTGAGCTTTGCTTGTGACATAAATAAAACTTGCTGCCAAGGCAGATATGTCACTCAAAGGATCCCCATGCTCTGGAATATCCCATCCATGTGAAGCAGAGTCCACCCTAACCCTATTCAAATGTAACCTTCTAACTAACATACCTTTCTTAACAAACATATCCCCCCAATTAGATGTACATGTTACCAGGGATATAACTGGTTTTGGTTTCATGGCTAGGCTTATAAAGGCCCTGATGGTTGTCAGCCTAGTATATACCTACGAACCTATATAAATATGTTAAGCAATATGCATAAACATGCATGCATGTACACACAGGTGTATAAAAAAATTGTATGGCTATAGAGCTTACATAAATTGTATATAAAGCAATTTACAAATATGGGCACATATCAAGAGAGTGTACTATGTCATTTCCATTGGGTCTGCAATGTCAAATGTGTTGAAACTGTTTACTTGGTCATGTGTCTGTACTGTGTTATCTCACCTTGTATCCTTCATCCTTCCTGCATCATCTTCCTTTCCTTGTCCCCTACTTCACACATGTATTGTTAATTGCTTATACATTTTGTAAATATGGAAATGGCAATTTATCTTCTTATTGCATTCATTGTGTATGCCTTAGTAGTACTATCTTTTTCATCTGAGATGTTCTACAGTCAGTATTCAGATAACTTGAAAATGGATACAATGATTATAGGGCATGTCTGCAAAAGAGTATGACTAAATTGACCGTGTGGGTACAGGAGAATATCATGCTGATAAATATATCAAAAACTAAGCATATGAGATTTAGGAGACATGGTTTGAAATGTGAATATTTAATACAGCACACCGTGATTGAAACTCTTGATTTACTTAAGGACTTGGGTATATAGGTAGATCCAGCTCTGAGTTTTTCTAATATCTGTCAATTGGTGAATGATAGTTTAGAAGTATAGGATATATACAAAGATTTATAAAGTCTACAAAGTCAGTAATGGTGAAATCAGTGTTTTTACTTACACTACACCCAAACAAGAGTATGGAATTGCATTATGAAAACCTTATAAGAAAACAAGCATCAGTAAATTGGAAAGAGTACAGTGAAAGTATACCAAGGGCATCTACGTATGTGAACATTTAAAGTGATTGTGAAAATCTAAAATACCTGAACGTGTACAGTATCTCATGTAGATATTTAAGTTGAGACCTTATTCAGGTATATAGGGCATTTAGAGATAACTACCTCTGGGAATGTTTGGGGTTATCAAAAAATAGCAGAGAGTCATTATGCAAGCTAAGCAGAAGACTGTATAGTAATGAGAGGTATGCTAATTGGCTCTCTGAGAGAATAGCTGATGCATGGGATAGACTACCAAATTATATAAAGCAAGCAGTAAGAAAAACCTGGACACTTATTATGGGAATAACTGTGTTGGTATATTGGCAGGCTAGAATGGCATTATTGCCCTTGTCTGACATATTTGTATATCTGTATGTATGTATGTAACACACAAGGAATCTCCCTATTCCCTTTTGGAAAAAAAAAATTATCTATATTTTTCGCTTTTACTGTATCTGGTGTATTCTGTCTGTTGTGTCCACCTGGGTAAACTTGAAAATTGACAATGTGGCTCAGTCTTCTACCAGGATTAACAGAGTGATTGAGTGAGTGAGTAAGTAAATAAATAAATAAATAAGTAAAACTTATAAGTTGTGTGGACACATGACACATGATTACATACTGTATACCTACCATGATTCATTCATTAAAAATGCACATGTATAGGTAAATAGTCACATGAGTAAGATACTGTGAAGTAAGCATGTGCTTATCAAAAGACAATGTTCAAGTACAGAGGGGAAGCAGCACCTTTTATTTACTTTACATTTGTTGACTGGGATAGTCCGACTGGGTAGAAGCCCATTTTCAGCAGAGGCCCGGGGATAAAAGCTCCAAAAAAGTTAGTGTATATTTTACAAAGGATTTACAGAAGTATATAAAACAGATAAAAGAACTGTACATCAGAATATACAATAAGCACTTAACATAGGTAAAATATTTATTTTTACATAAAATTATATGAGGTTTTTTTTTTATTGGGAGCTGTCAGAAATAAAAGAAAACAGATTGCTCCTGGGATTCAAATTGAAATGAAAAACTGCGTTAGAGTAAAGTGAAGCAACATCAGACTGAAGAGCAGACATATTGTCTGCAAAGGTGCTTCATGCCAATCTGAGAACACTGCAGCACTTACTTTGAAGTGCAGGATTAACACCTCATGAATTTAGAGGGAAACACAATGCATATCTGTAAATGACTATAGAAACCTTAATGTGTGGGAGCTGTTGAATAACAATGAACCCAAGTGCTTCCAATAGGAAGGGTATGGCATTGAAGGAAATATCAGTCATCCTGTCTGAAAGTAGACTAAAGATATTAGGATTAAAGAGTAAATGAGTGTGTTTGGATTTTGAACCAAAGACAGTCTAAGTTATGACAAAAAGTAATGGGATGGCAGTTGTGCCTCCGGTAGACATGACCCTCCTCAGGTGTCCTAAGTGTGCTGTCTGATGACTTGTCATGCGTCTTACTTCAATGGAATGAAGGATCATTACCATAGTGGGTCATGGAGAAGAAAAGAAATGTTAGCGTTTTCCTTAGCTACTGATTTAAAAAAAATCTTCCCACCAGAGAAATGAGTAGAAACGTGTCTAGACTATCATTCGGCATGTCATCATATAATATATGTTGACCACTTTTTCTTTAAAATGTTCATACACACATAAAGTTCAGTAGTTACAGATGTACTGAAACACAGTTTCTGCTATCTGATGGCTTGTTATACATCTTACTAGGTAAATCTAATCAGCTAACTGATGAAATTTAAGTGATACAAAATATTCTTTAAGTATTTATGGAAAATTGCTACCTATGATAAGGACAATCGACAACAACAAAGCCTTCTTCAGCTGTGTCAGAAACCTTTGAGGTAATGCCCAGCAATGTCCAAAGCTAATATACACAACAATCACTTGGGCAGTGCCCAAGTGGTCTTGTGATCAGTGTACTTCTCCTGTAAGCAAAGTAAATAAACAACACTTTCTTGTCCCCTGAAGACCTACAGTAGAGTTGAATTTGTCCACAAATATGTTGGCTAACATTACTCCCTTATCTCCTAGCACACCCACAACCTCTCTGATCACCTCTCAGCAAGTCCTGAATGCTCTCTCCAGTGCCAAGCACATTATCTCCATGGGACCTGATAATGCCAGACTAACTTTTTTTTAGCGCAAGACATTGGTCTGATAGACTCAGTAGTAGACCTATTCATCCTAATCCTTTCCACTGGACTAACGCTACAGTAATGGAAAACTAATGTAGTCATCATGCTGTACAAGACTGGATCCACTGCTGACCCTTGCGACTATAGACACATAAGCCTCAACAGCCTTATTTATTTATTTACCTTAGTTTACCAGGGTAGTACATTGATCACAGTAGACCATATGCAGGCACAGCTTCATCTGCAAAGGAATGGGATGCACCAGTATGGCATTACCAAAGGAATAAGTAGTGTGCAAGCCTTGGACCATAGCCAGTTTCTGTGTGTTAAAGGTAAATCTTGCCTCCAGAACTTGATGGGCTTCCTTGAACATGTCAGTGATGCATTAGTCTTTGACCAGTAGGTTCACACTGCCTACCTGAACTTGGCCAAGGCCTTTGATATCCTGCCACAGTCTGGCATTATCACTTGAACTAAATGCAAACCCTTATGCTGTCTAATGGTTAGCAAACTGGCTAACTGACAAGAAACCAGTCTATTAGTATTGGAGATATGCTGTCTTCAGCTTGTTTCAGTTGTATCACCACAGGATCTGCCCCAGAAACAAATAGGAAGCAGATCACTTGGTCATGGATAGGGCTCAGTCCCACTTTGCTAGTAGAGATGGTGTTTTTGTGTGTTTTGAAAATGTTGTAGGATGCATACCCCAGGACTCAGGACTGTCTTCTACAGGTGGTTTATCAAATAAGATATATTTCCCCTTAATACATTCTAGAGCCATCTCTAATGCCTACATGGACATGCTTATGAATGATTAATTTATTAATTGAAACTAGACAGTCCTTATCAGAGATTTTAAGAGACACAAGCTAACAAGTTTTATGAGAATTCAGTGTTGACATAAAATATGACAGTGATAGAACAAAGTTCTTGTTGTAAAAATAAGGAATAGCAGCAACAATGTCCAACGTTAAGAAAAAACTTTAATAAGAAAAGCAAAAAAGCTTTCGGGTCCACACCCTTCTTCAATACTAAAACACATTTACATCAACTGTTAAAACTTTAAATAGGAACACAAAACTATCACATGACTACAGCCAGCCAACCATGTGATAGAACAACCTTAAAAATATATAATTACTAAAAGACTTAAAAATACATAGAACTTGGAAATCAAAGTTTGTTCTGTTGTAGTTTAACTAAAATAGGTTTTAGTGTTTTAGTTAATCTACAACAGAACAAACTTTGATTTCTAAGTTCAATGTATTTTTAGGTCTTTTAGAAATTATATATTTTTAATGTTCTATCACATGGTTGGCTGGCTGTAGTCATGTGATGGTTTTGTGTTCCTATTTAAAGTTGTAACAGTTGATGTAAATGTGTTTTAGTATTGAAGAAGGGTGTGGACCCGAAAGCTTTGCTTTTTTTATTAAAGTTTTTTCTTGACGTTGGATATTGTTGATAAAATATGACAGCACAGGTTTGAATTTTGTTTTTATATTTTGTATTTTAAATTGCAGCTTCATAGACTCTGTTGAAAGCATCAAACAAAAGCTGAAGGCAACTCCTCTTCTTTTGCAGGTAAGTCAGCCATATATTTAGCTGTGGTGCTGGACATTGTGGGGTGGATTATTGCGTAACTGTGAGTTTCCGTGTTAATTGTTTTCTTACCACGTGCAATTCGTATTGTAAAAAAAGGTCCTTTGTAGCTTCCTGCAAGGGAAGAGAGTCAGTACATTTATGCTTTTTTTCTGTTCCAAAGCACAAGTTAATGGAGTCCAGTATGTATGCAGTTACAGGAGTTAATTTATATTGATTTGGAAACGAGCAAAATTTCATTTGGGCTATTAGTTTTAAGTATGTTTTTTGGGCTACTGTGTTTCATCATTTAGTGGCATGGAGTAATAACTGGGCATCACAAGAGTATGTAATTACCACAGGCTTCTGCAATATTTGGTTCTTTATAAAGAGGTAAAGCAAACATAAAACAAAACTTTGGTTGAGTGACAAATGTTAAACTGAAAGGAATTCAGATGAGAACAGAGGTTGTGACAGCCCTGAAACAGCTACACTGGCTCGAGCTACCAAACTACTATCCCTTAACCAACTTACAGTCGCTCATAACATCATACATCAGCCTGAAGCCTGTCCAGCTCTAAGGAATCTAGTTCAACCTTATAACAGCATCCGTACCCTCTGCTCATCCAACAAACTACTTCTAAAAGTTAATAAATCTAGTAATTCTTTTAGTGACTCCTTATTCACAAATCAAATCACAAAATAATATGGAACTGCATTCTCCAACACACACTTAATATCCCCACTACCTCCAAATTTAAATTCCTTAAAGAACACCTAATCAAGAAATAGCTCTTTACCTGTTTCACCCCTGGATAAGTTTTTCTCCCCTCACTCTTACTTCACATTTCCTTCTCTCAAACATATTACTAATTTTTTCTCTTCTTTCTGATCACTAGGCACATTGTACTTACTCTGTTGTAGGATGAAGCTTGTCTTTCCCTAATGCTAGGTGTTACTGTAAAACCTGTAGACATTGTATCTGCATCTGTTGTATACCTACTTTACAATGCTTCTGTTTGTATTAATACTAGATGACTTGTATATTTTTACTGTGTTTATTGTAATTACTGTTCTAAATTGTTATGTCTTTGCTACTATAATTGTTATTGGAGCTTTTCTTCCTGGATCTCCGCTGAAAATGGGCTACTAACCCAGTTGGGCCATCCCATTAAACAAATGTAGAATAAATAAATAAATTCAGCACCATTTTCCAGTGACTGTTCTCCAGGTGAGGATCTGCTTCATCCCTCTGAGGGTATGCTTTAGCAAACACCCCCCCCCCCAACCCTAGATGGATATTTTTGTTTACCTTAAGGCCAGAGCTCCTGTCAAAATTCCCAGTTTTCAATTAGTATTCTGAACAGTGCACTAAAATGTTTTGATTTGCTCTCTGGAATGAAGAGGCAATCTCTCTGGAAAGAGTACTACATTACGGGACATGACTGCTATTTTTTTCTTGATTATTTGCTACCTTTATCTCTTTAAGACACTGATGTTCACTGGGGTTGAATTATGCCTTTGCTGATGTTTTGACTGCTCCTTGTTTACCATAAGATCATGATTTTATCCTGCCAGCCACTAACTAGTGAGTGAACACATGCTGACATATTTACAGCATACGCCTGCTTCCCCTCACCCCAGGAAGGAGTGCTGTCTTTTGAGTTCTCTGTCTTTCACAGCCTGACATGTTCTTCTAGTTGTCTGAATCTGTAGATCACCAGAATGTCAACAGTGTGCTAGCAGGCCAGTTATCCTGTAGATTATCATTGGCTATTACCTTGAGATACTGTTTGAAATTAGTCCTAACTTTGTGACTCTTCTAAATTGAATTCCTTGAAGGACATATCCGCCAAGAAGCTTAAAAATGTTTTTTTTTTCTTATCTTCATCTACTGTTCAGTAGTAATTTCTCTACCTTATTTTGAATTTTAAGTATTTTGTAATTTGTTACACCGCAAAGTTTTCTAATGAGAACTGTTGTACTGACAAAAGCCCCCCCCCAATTATATGATGTAAAAGAATACCTGAGAAGGACAAAGGCAGAAATACTAACACTAAAAGAGGCTCATCTTAATAAAGTAAGATGGGATGAAGTTGTAAAGCAGCAGTAAGTGCTTCTTGGGGAAAGAGGAAACAGAGGGGTAGTGATACTTGTAAAGAAGTAGCCCACATGCAAATAAATAAAATTGAAGATACAAAAGGGGAGATATGCTGAAAAAAGGGGCAGTGGGGGTAGGGGGTGGGTGCAGTATTACAATGGTTACCATTTAAGTTCCACCCAAGGTAACAATAAAGGAAATGTGAGGAATACTGGAGGTGATAGTAACATTTCAGAAAGACATGGCAATAACTTTTGGAGACTGAAACATGAAAGTAAAGAGGGGTGAAGTAGGAGGCCCCAGAGTGAGAAAATTGGCAAAGGAAGGTAGATTTTTGAGGAATTGTATAACTTCAGTAGGATGACTAGATAGACACAAAGTAGATGGATACAGTAGTGCAGATGAGAAAGGAATACATACACTGTTCTGTCAGACATAAGACATTATCAAGAATCAATGGCAGTTATATTATGAAATAGTTATTAACAGGGTAAGGGAAATGGATCCAATTACTTTATCTGACCGTGTGCCAATAGGGGTAAGAATACCTGGAGAAAGAGAATACAATTTAGAAAGACATTGGAGTATTCCAGCATACATAGTGGGTAGGGAAGAGAATAAGAAATTGGGGAAAATTATGACAACACTAGAGCAGAATATGGTGGAAACAGCAGAAAAGTAGGCTAAAACAAAGAGGATAATTAGAATTGAATTATATGTCAGTAAAGGAAAACCGAAACAGTTAGCCGGCAGAATAAAGAGAGCTTGCAAAATGAATTGGTACAGCTGCAAAGAGAGAACAGTGGCGAAGAGACTGCATTTTAAAACAAGTCCCAAGGCAACAGAAGTTAAAAAGGGGGGTATATTACCAGGAGAAGAGGGCAAGAGGGATAAAAGAATAATATTGTAAGCTATATTCGAGGGCTTCAGAGGGTATTATCAGGAAGTATGCAAAGAGAAAGAAGAAGAGAAAAGAAGTCCAAAGCAAAATGGGAAATGAGTAGCAGTGGCTGGAGATGGGGAAACTAGTAGGGCAGGAAGGACAAATGCTGATAAAGTTGACTGATTGGGAAGAAGTATTGAATGTGTGGTGGAAGATTGTGAAAGGAAAATCTCAGAGAAGTGATGGAATCACAGTAGCATTTTGTAGAATAGAGATAGAGGAACTAGTGCATAAATGAGTAGGTTTGTTTCATAAAATTCAAGATGGATAGAGGGCAATTTTCTAATTCCTGGAAGGAAGCAGTAATTTCACTGATACACAAAGAGAGAAAACACATAAGATGACCCACATCACATGGACAAATATCAGTGTTAAACCAGGATTACAAGTGTTTTCTAATCCTTGTGGAAGGAGTAATGAAAATTCTATCCAGATTATTACATTGTGACCACACAAGTTTTACGGGAGGTAGGCGAACAACCGATAATTTGATAAGGATCCTGTTAATAATGCAGGAATCCCAGAACACAGATAAAGAAGCAACACTATTATCCTTAGATGCAAAAAGGCTTTTGCTATGGTGGGATGGAAATACTACTGAAGGTAACCAGAAGAAGTAATACCCCAGATAGGTGGGTGGAGATGATAGAAAGATTGTATGTGTGTGTTGAGGTTAGAGTGAAAATAAGGGCAAGGCTGTCAGGTACAATAGAAGTGTAGAGAAGAGCAAGTAAGGAGGATGGCTGTGGTTTCCTTTCCTACTCATTTTTGAACCTCTACTGGAAACATTAAGGATTCATTGCTTAAGAGGGTATGAGTGGGGTGAGAATGACAGAAAAAAAAACTTTATACAGGTGATGCACTCCTCGCTCTAACCAGACAGAGAGATGATATAAAGAAGCTGCAGGAATTCAGGAGGATGTCAGATTCGAAAATAAATAAGGAAAAAACAAAATTATGGTAATAAAAAAAGATGAAAGGGGAGAAATGAATAAGACTGAAAGACGTATTACTGGGATTCAGAGAGTATTATCAGGAATTATACAAAGGAAAAGAGGAATGGGGAATATTAATGGGGACACAAAATATTCAAAACAGAAAACATGACGAAAAATGTGTTGGAGCTAAGGAGCAATAAAAAGATAGAAGACAGTAATCTTGGACTTTTACATTAGGCGAGCACAGATGTGTATCATATTCCAGTTTGTTCCCAGGGCAAGCTTTGTGGAACTGACAGAAAATAAATTACTAAAGAAAGTGACACGTATCAGCAAAGATTACCTGTAGAAAGCAAGGAAACAGTGTGACAATGGACAGAATTAAAGAAGCAAAGGAAAAGGAAAGGTTAGGAAGTCCTGATCTTAAGGAACATTTACAAGCATGTCTTACAATTAACATTTTACGAATGATAGATGTAGACTAAGGTAGAATGGAAACAAATTATAAAGGGAAAAGAGAGGGAGATCTAGGAGAGAGGGGAAGGGTGTGATAGAAGTAATGCTGGGAAAACCATAAGAAGAGATTGATGTGTAGTGGCAGAGGAAGTATAAGGAGAATTTAGGAAGATCTGGAGAGAGAGTTGGGGGGACAGAGAGATAACTCCAAAAATACCACTCCATGAACCAACCCACCAATGACAGAAAAAGCACACTGAACAACTGGAGAAACGGTCACCATCTACCTTTACTCTGTTTCTAGTACTTTGACATCAAGCCTTCCAGAGAATAATCACGGACAAGAATGGTGTACTTTATATATATTTCACTAAATTCATTATTCAATTCAATTATACAATAATTGATCAATTAATCAGTGAGTCAAGAAAGTGAAAATCTAAAGTGCATCCTGAGCAGTAAAGTGCTTCAGAAACATTTAAAATGCATCAAAACATACAAAGTGCAACCCCTTACATTCCTATTGCATCTAACATTATAATTTAAGAAGTTAATACAAAAGCACTTATGCATCTCCAAATTAACAAATACTAAAACATTTTGCCCTACAATGGTTGATCAATTAATCAGCGAGTCAAAAAAATTTAAAGTGCATCCTGAGCAATTAAAATGCATCAGAAACATTTAAAGTGCACCAGAAAACTTAAAATGCAGGTTCATACAAAAGCACTTGTACATCTCTAGATTAACAAATACTAAAACATTTAGCTCTACAATAGTTGATCAGTTAATCAGTAAGTCAAGAAAATTTAAATCTAAAGTGCATCCTAAGCAATTAAAGTGCTTCAGAAACATTTAAAGTGCATCAAAAAACTTTTAAAATGCAACCCCTTGCATTCCTATTGCATTTAACTTAATAGTTTAAAAAGTTCATGCCAATGCACCTATACATCTTTAGATTGACAAATACTTAAACATTTTACCCTATACATATAAAGCATTCATCCTGTATGTCTATGCATTTATAAAATAATGCATACTGAAACATTTCCTCCTATACATGTAAATCTAACTCCATATTAAGCCCATGGGGCCACAAAGTTCCAAAATTAATAATATGTCTACTTTCCATCCTTAACAAAATGCACCCATATTCCACGCCTTGTACTGCATAAGGTTTGTTTAAAACAGAAAAAAATAAACTGCTAGTGTTACCATTGTGAACAGCATGGAAATGCTGGGCCACAGGATTATTAAGCCTGACATGCCTCACATCCCCCAAATGCTCCATAATTCTTCTTTTCACCGTTCTTCTGGTTTGGCCTGTATACCACTTTACAGGTAGACAGTGACATCCAATGGCATAAACAACCCCACTGGTACTGCAATTGTAAGATCCCAGGGTGATGAACTTCTTTCCATTAATCAAAGTGCCTGAAATGTTCTTGACATTGTCACACACCTTGCACCTTCCACATCTAAAGGTGCCTACTGTATTAGAACCAGTTTCCATCCTACGTACCCTACTGTTCAATAATTCCTTCAGGCTGTAAAATCTACTATGAGAAAAAATATTGTAAAGCTAAAAGTTTTATTATTTGTTAATGTAGAGATGTATACGTGCTTTTGTAGGAACTTGCATTTTAAAAGTTTTCTGATGCACTTTAAATGTTTCTGAAGCATTTTAATTGCTCAGGATGCACTTTAAAATTTAACTTTCTTGACTCACTGATTAATTGATCAATTACTGTATAATTGAACTGAATAATGAATGTAGTGAAATGTATATAAAGTACACCATTCTTGTGCGTGATTATTAACTGGAAGGCTTGATGCTGAAGTACTAGGAACACAGTAAAGGTGGATGGTGACCATTTGTCCAGTTGTTCAGTGTGTTTTTTCTGTACTGGGGGACAGAGAGAGAGAACAAGAATGCTACCCATCAGGAGGACAGAAGAAGAGTTTGAAAGGAAACCTATAATACTAAGAGAAAAAAACAAGAGCATGCTAGATACTGGGACCAGGTACAAGTAGGAGGAAGATTAGAAACTTTGGAAAAATTACAAGAGGAATTCCAACTGGAAAAATGTTTGAATGGGAATATATGGGATTAAAAAATAAATGGCATCAAATAAAAGGGAAATGGGATGATGCAACATAAGCCCCAGAGATGATTAAAAAATAGAAAGTAGGAGAGCCAAAGGGGAAAAAAGATGGGTAGGTTGTTAAGGGTAGGAAGGAGGTGGATAAGAACAGGGAAAAGAGAGAGAAAATGAGAAACAGGAATAGGTGACTTAATATCAGAAATAGAGTGGAAGCAAGTTAAAATACCAATTTATATAACAAAAGCCCATAGTTTGCATGGAAATGTCTGCTTATATGCTTTTACAATCCAGTGAGACTAGTTAAAATGTTTCCCCGAAATGATGTTTTCCCAGTGTAGTAACCAGTACATGAAAGACATTTTGCTGCATACACCCCAGTACATGAAAGACATTTTGCTGCATACACCAGTTTTAAAGTAACAAGATGTTGTAGTTGCAGTCAAAGTAGTTTCATACATGAAGGATCTTGTATTATTTTAGTGGATTATGAAAAGGTTATCCCATGAAGGAGAAGATTCAGTTGTCAGACTAAGGGGGTGGTGTGTGCAGCAAAATGTCTTTCATGTATTGCTTACTACATTGGGAAAACAGAGAAAAGATTATGTAAAATCACACAAGGATATGAATACTATATGTAAATGATATATGACTCATTCTTTATCAAAACCGTATTAATTGTAAAAAGTGTGAATTTTTTTTTTGCCTTAGAACAAGTAAAACAGAGAGCCATTGATGGTAGATTGCAAGACGTGTTGGAATATAGAGAGTTAACTTGGCAACTCCATTTAGATGTTACTAATGAACCTGGATTAAGCTACGTGATTAGGCACTCCTGTGATTTTTTTTTTTATTTCATCTGCTTAGTGAAGTGATTCATAATTATCTTCACAGGTACCAAGATATTGCTCATTTAGGAATGTAGACTAAAATAAGTCATTAAATGTTTCAGCAGTGCAATTCAACTTATCAGGGCAAGTCAAGTTGCATTGTTGCTCAGTTTTCTTTGAATACCAGGGACTGCCTATGTCCCCTCCTCATTTTATGACCAATTTAATAGACTATTAAAACAAATCCTGTTAAAAACCCATAAATGTAGAGGCCAATAAACTAATAATTAAACCCCATTACTTTTTTTTTCTTTTTCTTACATTTGATTAGATGAGGGATATATTGACTACAGGGATGAAGGCTTTATGTGACATTACTCTGAAAGAAGATTTAATATGAACTGCCAAATACTCACAAAGAATGCATTATTTGGTGTTACATTAAAGAGGTGAGAGAGATGTTAAATACACCTGTTAGCTAGAGACAAAAATCTCCAGAGTACCTACAGCAGCATATGTGCATACACAAGCAGCCATAATTCTGCTGAGGCACTGAAGAACACTCTCCCAATTGTAGACACCAATCCAAACTACTAACAAGTTGACAGAAAACACCAGGAAGGACCCTGTTGACCAGAGACGGTAGAGTCAAATATACAGACCAGATACACAAATTTGACCTAGGTTTCGTCTTTATTATACAGACTTCTTCAGAATATGAACTCTCGCAATTGTGTCAAATATACCTCAGAAAGGATTAATTTATCAGATCCTTCAAAATATGTAATGTATGCAGTCTAAGAATTATGCACAAACTTACCACACAGTGCGGAAAGAAGAGTCTGTAGTTCACAAAGTTTGCTGTTTAACACTATTACCAGCATAGTATGCCGGCCTGCTGGGCAGTGTTTTAGTAACCTCAGAAACATTTTTATTGTTGACTTTGTTAAAAAAATCCAGACACACCTGTAAGTGCACTTTATAAAGAATCGCTCTCTGTAACCTGTCTTTCACAACCCAAGGGTACTGAGAGTTCAGTTGCATGAAAAAATGGCAGGAACATTTTGTCGTGGTCTTTTTTCATCCTTGTGTGAACAATTTTAGGCAGTCTACCTTTTCTTATGTACAGCAGGACATGGTAAGACTTATGATGTATTTGCAAGTATGGAGAACTCCACTTGACTACTGATATTTTATCTTAAATTATCACTTAAGACATATGAACGTATACATTAATAGAAAATAAACCGCATTAACATATTATAGTCATGCATTATGCATTACATATATATTTTATTTCTTTTTAACAATTATATAACTTGCAAAACTCCTGTCTTCCCTTAAACCTCACTTCTCTTCTTCCTCCTGAACATTATTCTCCATGTATTATTCCCACAAGTTCCATTTATTTATGTTTAATTCACTTCTGCCATTTTTAAAGATCCCACACCTAGTTCTTTTATCGCCTTAAAAATAATAAATAATTCAGTTACAGTTGGTTTCGCGTTTGACTTCCATTTTCTAGGAATGAATTGCTTTTTTGGTAGCTGAGAGCATTAAATGTAATGATGCTTTACTATGCATAAGCAATTCAGATCTTGATTCCCAGCTCAAAAGAATTTGGTCCTTCAAAATTTCTGACAGAGTACTTTGAAGGGAATATTTAAAATCTTTCAGTTCATTGCACCTCCTCCCACCCCCAAAAACGTGTTCCTAGTTGCCACTTTTTTTTCCATCACACCTCTAGCATTTGCTATCTGCCTGAAGAAAAAGTCTCTGAAGTCCGCCTTGGTTATACAAATGTCTATGCAAACATTTCCAAGCAAAAATCATAAACCTTCTGGACTTAGTTGCATACCTAAGAGCAATACAGATGTTCTTCCATTGTTACTTTTTAAATTGCCTTTCCAGTCTCTCTCTCCCCAGTCTTTTTTAACCTCCTCTGACCAATTCGTAGAGTTTGTTTGTGTCTTTCAGCTTTTCCCGGTTAGGGGGTCGCCACAGAGGAACTCCGGTCCGCTAATGATTGGTAGTTGATTTTTACGTGCCGAGTTACCAGCCCTGATGCACAACCTTCAACAAAGGTACGCCCATTCACGCATGTCTCCACGCAGAAGACGCTCTAGCTGCGATTCGAACAGCATCTTACTGTGAGGCGACAACGCTACCACAGCACCACCACCACGGGTACCAATTCGTAGAGTTAAAATGACATATTTTTGTATGCTTTACTAATTATCCCTTTAACAGCAAATTCTGTTCAAGACACAACTAAAATTTTACTAGAGCTGATCTATCACTTAACATCCACCTATTCCTTTCTCTTTGCTAATATTGTGATATTAATCGCTGATAGGGAAGGCAGTATCTAACTTGCAGTTCAAACTTCTGCTTGGCCTCATCCCAATCTATTACCTTTTCCTCTCTAGTTATTTGCTTCCAGTACCTTGCTTCCTTTGCCATTTTTCTCTAGTAAATTCCAATTTCCATTTGCCTATTTTCTATATTCCTAGTTGCAGTCATCCCTATTGGCAAAATCTCCTTTCTACATTCCTATGCTGGCTTAGTTCTTAGAACTTTTTCTGCAACCTTTATGAATATAATATAATATAATCTGTACGGTTGTTATTCTCTTTAAAGATCTCAATCCAAAACCCTACTTTGTCTGTATTTCATGAACTTTCCCTCTGTTTTATCATCATCTCATTCCTCTTTGATTTATAAACATCAGTTTGCTTCATGCATATTATCCTTAACTGCATAGCTCTAAAGTATTCATTCAAATCAGGTAATCCTAAACCATCTTTTTCTATGGAGAGGATCAAATTATCCATCGTAACACTTGTCCTCTTTCTCAACCAAATAAGTTCCTTCAACTCTTTATTAATTAGTACCCACAACTTCTTCCCTGATTAGTAAAAATATGCCCAACTTCTTTTTAAAACTAAATGGACTAAAAACATTTTCACTGCTTGTATCTTACTATCCATGTGCATAAGCAAATGATTCTACTTTCCCATGTTTAATTTATCTTTTTAGTGTCTTCCCATATATCCTTAGCTCTCATAACAGAATCCTTATTTTAATCCATACACTTAAATACTTCACCTTATTATGTCACCATAAATGTAGATATTGTTGAACCAATTCTTGTGTGGATACACAGTTTACTGCTATAGCCTTTGCTCAAAAGGTCTTGAAACTGACTCAGAATATTCCACAACAATGAAATGTCCTTTCCTGGATTTATCAAGTACAAAGTAATATTGTTTGCAAACAAAGCTAACTTTTCGTGATTACCATACCAGTTATAAATAGCCTAGAATCCATGAGTCCCTTATTTTCTTTGCCGGTGGCTCTAAATATAACACAAACAACAAAGGGGAAAGATGACACCCCCGCCTGGTGCCACTGTTTAAATACGACTTGCCAGAGAAGGATCCTCTCACCTTAATTCTTGCCTCAGACCCTTCATAAATCCTCCTAATTAACCTTACTGTTTTTTAGGAATACAAATGCTTCTCTTGCCCTTCTCATAAAATCCTTGCTTACTCTTTTGAATACCCACCAGCAATAGCAGCATTTTCTTACATTCCGCTTCCATCTTGGATCATCATTGTTTTATTAATACTGTCAGAGGTTTGCTTCTCCTTCACAAAACCACATTGATCCATATCTAATAATCTTTACCATTCTCCTAGATGGTATAGATATAAACACTTCATAATCGTGGTTTAAAACTGGGTAATATAGCCACCACATCTTTTTTTCATGATGCCGATGCACCCTCCCCCCTTTTTAAATACTGTTAAATAAAACTTGCCATATCTTTATCACTTTTTACTTCCTAACTTCCAAATTTCCACAAGAATACATTCTGTCCGTGGAGAGTTCTTTGTTGATTTATTATATGTCACCATTTTCATCTCATCTCTTCCTATTTTAGCTGTTAATTGTTGAGGACCATCTTCCTTTGTCCTTGGCATAATGAAGTCTTCCATAAATATTTGCATTTGTGACTTCTCTTGGTTTCCACATTCCTCTGCTTTATATACATACTGTCATGTAATTTCTGAAATAAGCTGTAACACGTTTATAGAATATCTGGCTATCTTAAGAAGTTGACCAGCCAACTTTTGAACCATCAGCTTTCCTCTACCTTGCATTTGTGTACCTGGAAGACTGTCTTATTGGTAGCTCTGACTTCTGCCAAGACAGTGTCTGAGTTGCATGCTCTTATGGTGGTCCCCCCTTTTTATTCACAGGGCTAGAGTGTCTCTTCAGAGCAATCCTACTTTTTTGCCAAAAGTAATCAATGACTTGCCTTTGAATCAGGCCGTTCATCTTCCTTCCTTTTTTTCCTTTGCCTCAAAATAGTAGTGAGGGGGTGCTACATTCCTTGGATTTGCATGGAAAGCTCAGATGTTATTTGGATAACACTAAGGATATTAGGAAAGCTGTGCAGCTTTTTGTTTCTTTTCATGCCAAGAAATTGGGTTTAGCTGTTTCTAAGCAGACCATCTTCTCTTGGATTTCTAAAGCTATTTTTTTATTCTTTTCATGGCAAGCAGCTTCTCTGTCTTCTTTGCACTCATTTGATTAGATTATGGCCACAGCCTCTTCTGGAACATTTTTGAAGGACCTTGATGCTCATATTGATAGCTACTACTGTACATACCTTGACTAAGCACTACATGTTGGGTGTGCTTTATTGGACTAGGGAAGGTTGTCTCAGGTCCATCCCCCATGGGATTTAAAGGGCTGTTGTGTTGCTTCTTCCTCCTGCCACTTTTTTCTGAAGCTTTCATGCTCCCCCTTTTATAAGGAATACTGCCACAGTGATAAGGAAGGACATGGTACAATTGGCTAAGATCTTAGCATATCCTCCCTCCTCTCCACATTTTTTTTGTGTGTGTGTTGTTCTCGGGCTGAGTGGATTTGCTTTCTTCCCTTGCTGGATATGCGTGCTCTGTGGTTTTTTTTTTTTTTGGGTTGCTCTGGTTCTCCTATGGTGATTCTGTTCTCAGAATTCAGCACTTTTATGTCACTTATATACACCTTACACCTTGAACACAAGACATACATCTGATGTAAGGCGCTTGGAAAGGCCTGAGGCTTTGGTATGCTGGTGAGACGTACAGCTATCCTCGGCAGGATATCTGTTTTGTAAGGAATACTGCAACAGTGAAAAGTAGAACATCTACTGTTATGGTAAGATCTTAAAAAGCTGTACTTTCTTAATGTAATGCAATACTCTTTCTTTTTTGTCTGTTCCTGTAAGGCCATTTACATTCCATGATAACATAGACAGACTATCCATTATAATAGAAAGGTATATATTTGGCAGATTGATCTTTTGGGCATTTGCTTCTTTTCATCTCTGTTTGAACCTGTGCCACATGATTTATGACTTTTTGTTCCAATGGAAAGCACTTAAACAAAAGCCTAAATAAAGTTTCAGAACCCCCATCCCCTTTTAACTTAGAACACACACACAAACCTATGTACTTTTTCAGTAAATTTAGTTTACTCCTCCAGATGGGAGCAGTTGCTGAACCCACAAGCCACTAAATAATCTAAAAGTATTTTGCTAAAGTGCTTGCTATGGACTGTGTTCCCATTTCTGTGAATTTGTTGTAATTATCCCCTAGATGTGGAAAAAACGTGAATGCTTTTCAGTAAACATTAACTTTTAACCCTATAAAAAGTATTTTGGCTACCTTTAAGTAAATAAACTAAATAGCGGATTGTTCTATTTTGTGCAACAAAGTATTAAGACTTCTGGAGAGGCTGCTACTTCTCATTCAGTTCCCACAGCTTCAAACTTTGTTTTTCACTGAATTGCTTGCCGCTGTACCTTTAAATATACAAAGAGTGCTCAGAACTTTCAAGATTACTTGGTTGCCCCTACAGATAGCTTGTCTCCAAGTAAAATTAGTCATCTATGTGAAAATAAAGTTAACAGTTTTGCAGATATATGAAATAATCTTTGAATATACAGATCTCCCTTGGCCAGCTAACTGCATTTTGCTAATTGAAAAACAAAACTATCTAATGGCTTTGCAGATGCAAGATACCCAACAGTTTTCATGCCTTTCAGCATTTTGTCTAATTTTGCAAGCCTGTGTGTTTAAAAAATGTTGACTACAGCTTAAAGCATATACACTGCACTTTTACACCCCACTTCCCTAAGATCACAACATTATATTAACTTTTACTTCTGGCAAATCTTTCATAGCTTATTGCATCATATAATGCCTGTACATCTTAAAACTAAAAAAGGTGTGCTTGCTTTAACATCAAAACTATAACATTAAAAACTGTTTTGCTTACAGTTACTTCTTCAATCCTTTCAGCATTGTTCTAAACATTAATAGCATACAGTGGTTACTTGCTTTGCAAAGCCACACTTCCCATGTATATTTCTATATCTATTGAATTGTTGCCTTATAGTCTCCCATTTAGAAACTCATTTCAGTGTTGCTGTTCTTCTTCCTGATAATCTTCTATTCCCAACACCAGTCTGGGGTTCAAGTCCAAGTACTCTTGATTCTTCTATTCAGCTCTTGTGTTTTTTTTCTGTCTGTTAAGGATATTTCCTTTGGAACAATAGAAAAAGTTTTACTGGCAAAGTCTGTATGTGAGTTTTGTTATCAGAAGCATGAAAAGCAAAGTTTCTTTCTGCTTGATGGCTTGATGTTTGTGGGATAAACTTTTTTTCATTTTCTCTTTTCCCTGTTCCACATCAAAACAAGTTCCAGGAAAAAAATATTCTAAAGATAGCTGCATATAGCAGTTTGAATCATACACCTTCACTGAATGCTGAGTTAGATTTGCTTCTGTTCAGCTTGGTGCATGGTGAATAATCATTTTTCACTAACATTTTGTTGTCTCCAAATTTAATCACTTTTGCTTTTTGTCACATTTTTTGTCAGGATCAACTCTTTCTGCTGGTATGATTGCATTTTACTATAGTAATTCCCGGCTACTCTGTCATGGCCAGGTTTGACACACAACACACATACATACACACACACACACACACACACACACACACACACACACACACTAGCTAGTACATACCTCACAGTACTTGATAGTAGTAAGTACTGCATGTCAGAGTGTGCTTGAGCAGGCTGTCAACAAGCCTTGCATGCGTCTAAGCTGTAGCATTTACAAATGTGTACCAAAACCAAAGAACTTTTTGCACATACGAAACTTGAAAAAAACGAGCTCCAGTACACCAAAATAAGCCAGTCGAGTTGTTTTTAAGCGCTTTCAATCACTTTAATGCGTGACCTTCTTCAGAAATGTTATTACTCCATACAATGACTCCTTTTAAATAATCCAACAGGAAATGACGTTTGTTATTTACTAAATTCATTTATGACAATCTTGTTAAAAGTTGAAATTTGTATATATACACACACTTATATGTTTTTATGTTTACTAAATTATTATAAATACAACTTATAATTAAGAATTATTGCATATATATGTGGTTCAAAGTTTGGATGAAAAAATAAAGAGCTTGTGCTCTTTTAAGAATTTTCTAACATTGTATAATGGGGTAGAGGCTAAGGCAGATCGACACAAAGCCACTATCATTTCCAGAAAACAATCCAAACTTAAACGAGACATTTTTGCGTATAATAACAACAGAGCGTATATTTCTCAGGATGTTAGTGAAGAAAATCCTTCACATGCTATGGTAGAAAACAATCAATTTTGTAATAAGAACAATAATGAGAATAATAATGAGGCAAATTCCAACCAGCCTCATATAGAGACTCTTGTACCTACTTTGGTAAAAGAATCATTGGAGATGGATAAAAGTAACAAATCACAGGATGTTACTAACAACATTATTGGGAATAATACATCATATGCAGAAGTGACAAGTGCCTCAATGTCAACTAAAGGAGCTCCTTTTACAGGGGCTGTGAATCAGAACAAACAGACTCCCAAATGGCATGATGTCACACAAAAAAAGTTCAAGCCAAGGGGCAAGAACAAAAAGAGGTGGTAAATTCCATTGAAGTAGATCATTATGATATTGACATTTTGAATATTTCAAACACAATTTTGTCTAAAGATGCTGAGAGTGTTTTGAAAAAGGGTTTTTCATTTATTCCTTCCAACAGGTTCAATATTGGAAAACTATTGATAGATTTTAGATTATATCTAAGAAAATTGAATCTAAATTACATCATGCATGACATTTCACTGGATAAAAGTGAGAATAACAAAAATATTTTGAAAAAACCAAGTACATATAATCCACCTTTGTTGAACACATTACAGGTTTTCCAGAACATGTGTGAGACAGAGTTTAGGAAAATTAGATCAGTAAATTCAAACTCAAATCTATCTCAGGGAGAGTTAGATGCTTTAAAATTACTGAGTCTTAACAACAAGATTAGAGTAATGAAGGCAGACAAAGGAGGAAAAATAGTTATAATGAATACAGTGGATTATGAAAATAAAATTAACAATATTTTGAAAGAAGAAAAGACATACAAGAAAACAAATTATGAACAAATAAGGTTTAAATATAACAGAATAAATAGTACATTATTTGACATGTTTAGTCAAGGTGAAATAGATAATAATAGTTATGAATTCATGCAAGTTGAAGAGCCAAAAATGCCACAGTTTTTTGGCATTCCAAAAATTCAGGAAAGAGATAACAACATTCCTTTTAGGCCTATCATTTCGGCAAAAAGATCAAAAACTGAGAACATCTCAATATGGCTCGACAACACTTTAAATCCTATTGTTCACAAAAATCCAAATATTACTTAAGAGACTCTTGGCACCTACTTGAAAGATTAAAAAGAACTAGTATTTGGAACTTTAGATGTCAGAAGTTTATATACCTCCATTGATCAAGAGAGAGGTATAGAATATATGAGGGAATATATGAATAAAAATACAGAATTTTCAGGAACTAAAATTAACACACTTTGTAGTTTAATGGAGTTGATCTTGGAAAACAATTTCTTTACCTTTAATAATGGTATATACCAGCAAACATCAGGAGTAGCGATGGGAGCTAGAGTAGCTCCGGCGTTCGCTAACCTGGTTATGGCTAACTGGGAGCAAAAATATTTAGAAACTCATTCAAGTTTCAATAAAGTAAAAATCTATTATAGATTTATAGATGACTTGTTTTTTTCTTTGGGCAGGAGATAAAACAGAATTTGAGAATTTAGTGGAAGATTTAAATACATCTACTTCGTTTCTATATTTCAAAATAGGAAGTTTTGGTAAAACAACAAGCTTCTTAGATATTAGTTTAAAAATAGATGACGAAAATAAAAATTTCATCAGTAAAATATACAGAAAGCCCCAGTTTGCTAACCAGTATTTACACCATGATAGTTTACACCCAACTCATATGAAGAAGGGTGTAATCAAAGGACAGTACATAAGGTTAAGTAGATTAACATCAGAAGAAAATTGTTATTATAGAGAGGGACAAACCTTGAGCATGTTCTTTCAAAAAAGAGGATATGACAAAGAATGGTTGAAAAAGATAGAAGAAGTAAAATTACTAAGAAACACAGTGGTGAAACCTATTTTGACATCAACAGACATTATGATAAGTTCAATAGGAAGACAAGAACAAACAACAACTGGAACAAGAGACATGGAATACATGATTTCTTTCCCAATTCCCATAGTAGATGAAATGTGGGAAATTAAGAAAGTTTTGACTGACAATTGGAGGATCATTTTAGGAAATAAAGACCTAGTTAAAATTCTTGGCTCTTGTCCAAAGTTTAGTTTTAAAAGGACATCAAATATTAAAAACATATTAGAAAACAACAAAGAAAGAGCAACAGGTCACAATCGTGTATGTTCAAACAAGAAAGGAACCTTTAGTTGTAACAACTGTAGACAGTGTAGACACATCAGTAACACATCTTTTGTTACAATAGGACATTCTAGAGAAACAATGTGGGCAAAATACTATTACAATTGTAATAGTGAATTGGTGGTCTATGTAGCAAGCTGTGTGTCTTGTAAACATTACTACATAGGTAAAACAAAAAGAAGTTTAAAGAGACGAATCTATGAACACAATTTAGCCATTAAGAAAAGAGACAAGACCAACGCGTTATTTAGACATTCAGAATTGTGTAATGAATTCAAAAAGTTTGAATTTTTTGTAATAGACAGTGTAGATAAAAAGATGTTTGCTGGAGACTTAAATAATGTTTTAGAGTGCAAAGAAAGTTTTTGGCAACTTTACATGGGTGCTGACAAAGCACCGGGTTTAAACGACACAATTAATTTAAAGTGTTTTTTGCAATATAGGTAATTCTTGCAAGAGACAGATAATATAAAGCATTTTTAATACAAAAGCACATAAGTATATACAAGTGTATACACATATATATGCAATAATTCTTAATTATAAGTTGTATTTATAATAATTTAGTAAACATAAAAACATATAAGTGTGTGTATATGTACAAATTTCAACTTTTAACAAGATTGTCATAAATGAATTTAGTAAATAACAAACGTCATTTCCTGTTGGATTATTTAAAAGGAGTCATTGTATGGAGTAATAACATTTCTGAAGAAGGTCACGCATTAAAGTGATTGAAAGCGCTTAAAACAACTCGACTGGCTTATTTTGGTGTACTGGAGCTCGTTTTTTTCAAGTTTCGATTTTACAAATGTGCTGTCAAGTGTATATTCACCTGGGCACTTATTGGTTCCATAAAAACAAGAGGAAAGGCGAGACTAGGACTGCATGAAATGGGTGAGTATAGCAAGCAGAAATATATACAGCACACAAAAGGGAGACATAAAGGAGGAGCAGCGGGAGGGTGAGCACATATTTTTTTGGGGATATGGTACCCCATTTTATGCACACACGCACTGTGTGTGTGTGTGTGTGTGTGTGTGTGTGTGTGTGTGTGTGTGTGTGTGTGTGTGTGTGTGATATATACACATAACAGTGGTGTGATCTTGAGGGCAGATTGGCTGCAAATCTAGCAACTTTGTTGTAGGTAGTTTCAAGTTTGGAAAGTAGTGAAGACTCTTAAGTTAGTTAAAATTTGAGAGCTGTAAAAGAGGTTGGGGAGAAGGTAAGCTTGGGCTAATGAGATCCTGGAGTTGGGTGTGAGGAACCTTTTTTTCTATATAGCAAACTAAGCTTTTGGTGGGTTTTCTTGATGTAGTTAAGTACATGAAGGTCACATTTTAGTTGATTGTCCACTATTACTCCAATCAGTTTAGTGTGTGATTCAGCTATGATCGTAGTGTTGTTGAGGGAAGAGATGATGAATGAGGATTTAAGATGGTATAGGGATTTTGGGAGGAAGAAAAGAAGTTTAGTCTTTTTAGGGTTTAGTATGAGTTGGTTGTTAGTGAGCTATGTTTCAGTGAGGTTGAAAGATGTTTGTGTCAGAGTTAGTATGTCAGTGGGGCTGTCTGTATTAGAAATGATGGAGTCATCTGCGTAGTGCTTGAGGGAAGACTGAGGACAGGATGTGTGAAGTTGGTTAGTAAAAATGATAAAAAGGAGGAGGCCTACAGTAGAGCCTTGAGGGACACACATTTTGATGGGGAGAAAAGGAAAAAGAGCAGAGAGCCATTTTACAGATTGCGGTCTGTCTGTGAGGTAGCTACTGAACCAGGAGATAGTTGCTGAGGAGAGGTTAAGTTGAGAGAGTTTGGAGATGATGGGGTGAGAGACAGTGTTAAAGGCTTTGGGGAGATCTAAAAAGGTGCAGGACACTAGTTTATCATTATCTCTAGCTAGGGAGATGGAGTTAGAAAAGGAAATAACTGCAGTTGTGGTGCTGTGGTGGGGGTGGAAGCCATTTTGAGTAGGGGTAATTAAGTTTTTGTGAGTAAGATAAGCTGAGATTTGTCTATAAATGCATTGCTCAAGAATTTTGGAGAGGGGAGAGAGTATGGCAATAAGTCAATAACTAGAGAGCACAACAGAATTTCCACCTTTGTGGACTGGTATAGTGTGGAACTTTTTCCAGAGGGCAAAAACAGTGGATTCACTAATTGGGTGGTTTATGAGGATGGAGACAAGATATTCTATGGAGTCAGCAGCAGCTTTTAAGAAGAGAGGCGGCAGGTTGTCAGCCGAAGGGTAACCTGGTTTAAGTTTGATAAGAATTTTTTTGATGTAGCTGGTTGGAATTTGTTTAAGTGAGAAAGAGCTGTTTTCCAGTCGGGGGGGTTGTAGAGGGTGTGGGGCTGGTTGGGTGGACAGTTTGCATAAGTTTGCTAATGGTATCTATGAAGTATTGAAAACTGAAGCGTTTCAAGGGGTGTGTTATTGGCACAGTTGGGAGTTGAAGGATTTCCTGGGTGGAGAAATTTGTTGACAGCATTCCAAAATGCTTTAGAGTTCCTGGGTTTAGTATCTTGGGGTGAGAGTTAGTAGTTCTGTTTGCCAGAGTTTGTGTTTTTTGGTTAAATTTTGGAGTTCTCTATATTGTTGGTAGTATGTGGGAGATTTGGTCTTAGTCCAGAGTTTCTCTGTTATGGATAAGAGACCGAGTAGAGTAGGAGAAACAAGGGGAACACTGTGATTTGACTCTGACAGTTCTAGGAGGAGCAAGGGAGTTCAGAATGTTTAGGAAGATGGAGTTAAATTGAAGGACAGCTTCATCTAGTGGTAGCAAAGAGATGAAAGACCAGTCAATAGCAGAAAGAGAATTCTTGAATGTATCTGGGTAAAAGTTAGTTAGCATTCAGCACTCTCTAAATTTATGAGGTCTGGAAAGGTGGGGGGAGAAACTTTGGACACGTATAGGGGAGTGGTCACTGACTGAGTCTGGTAGGGATTCAGGGTAGTGACAGAGATGTCCTTCAAGGATGCATCTGCAGTCATCACATATGGGTTGTCCTGCCTCAGGGATTCCAAAGTCTGGGTCCGGCGTCGGCTGATGTCGCCCTTTCCCCGACGTCAGAGCGCCTGGGGTATAAAAGCGTCAGCCGACGCCATCTTCCTCAGTCTTTCTTGCCGCGTGGTGCCCGAAGCAGAAGCAGTTCGCAAGTGCCGGTCGGCCAGCTCCTGTAATTCAGCTAAACCGAAGACTTCAAAAGCTAAGTACCCCGTTGGGGACTCTTTCTTGCCTCAGCCGATGTCAGATAAAATTAATAATTGTTTAACTTGTGGGAAACAAATACCTCATAAGGATTTCCACTCTTACTGCCTACCTTGCCTAGGCCCAGACCACGACGTCTCGGCCTGTTCCGCCTGTGCTTCCTTCAACCGACGCACTCTAAGACATCAGTCGGAGTTTGCAGAGGAATTTTTTGGGGCTAGTTTTGCTTACAAAATGCCGTCGGAGACTCCGACTTCACATTTAATAAAGAAACGGAAGGACAAGGACCGACACACGTGGTCCGCGGTTTCGGCTGAAACCACGGCCAGGCCCACTGCGAGTGTCTCGGCTGAAACCGAGTCCTTGGTACTTCCGTCCACTGAAACCGTACAACCGACAACCTCGGCCCCGGAGGCCACTACTGTATCGGTTGTTGAATCTCCATTGGAATCTGGTGTCCAGGAACCTTCCGACACCATTCCCTTAGACAAAACTACACCAGCACGTGGTGCAGCCAGGCCTCCTGCATCCATGTCTATTAAGGCATTCTCTAGGGCTAAAGCTGCTAAACACTCAAAATCTATGCCTCCCAGGGTTATCCCTCAGGGACCCACTACAGGTTCTCAGATCCTTAGTCTAGCAGAGGACCTTATTTCATTAATTAGGGGCTCTCAACCTCCTACTGAAAAAAGGCCCAGGGTTGAGCCCTCTGATCCCCTCTCCTCAGATGAGGCCTCTGATGGCTCTGTTCTCTCGGACTATCAGGAGGAGGCTTTTTCGGCCTACGAGGATTCTGATGCAGAGGAATCTATCCCTTCGGCCTCCCCTCCTAAAGAACTGTCTTTTGGGGAAACTCTGCACACTGAGGGAGCATTTCCAATGGCAGGGCCAGGAATTCTCTGATTCCAGGAAGAGATTAAGGACCTTCTTGCATTTGCCTCAGCATAGACCTTTGGCTATTCCCCCTGTTTTGAATGTCATTGATGATGTGTACTCTGGGTCTAGCACAACCCCTGACACTCTCCCTCCGGCTCCTGCCAAACCCGATAGGTACTACAGGGTCCCGGAATCACATCTTTTCCTTTACAAGGCCCACTCTGCTGATCCAGAAACTATTTCCCAGGGCCCTAAAGGGGTTGCAGATGTCACTACAAAAAATCCACTCCCCTCTGAAAGGGAGTCCAGGGCTTTAGAGCGATGGGGTAAAATGCTACCCTTTCTATGAGGGCTTTAAACTGTCAATTTCATATGATACAGTACCAAGAGTATTTGTTAGATGATGTCTTCACCTGAACCCCTAGATCGCAAATCACTTCAGGATCTGGTACATAACTCTCAACAGGTTAGCAACCATTTCTTGCAGTGTGGTTATGATGCATTGGAAGCTTCATGTAGGTCAGCTATGACAGGTGCAGTCATATGTAGGCATGCTTGGCTGAAGGAATAATCTCTGCCAGACCATGTTAAAGCAAAGCTTCTGGATGCTCCACTGGAAAAGCAAAAGTTATTTGGCTCCACTGCTCAGGAGGTCTTAAAGAAATTTGAAGAAAAGGCAAAATCTGTACAAACAGTCAAAGATTTTATGCAAGTCCAACCACCAAGATTCAGCAGAAATTGGCCTTCCAAGAACTGGTCCTTTCCAGACACAGACAGATTTCAGAGAGGCAAGAACAGGCGTGCCAGAGGTAGAGGGCAAGCTAGAGGCTCCTACAGAGGATGTCAATGGCAGCCTCCCAACCAGAGAGGTAGTGCAGGGCCTACAACTGCTGCACAAGGACAGACTCAATGACTTTACTTTGACACCGCCAACCAGGGCTCAATTGGCAGCACCTTTGGGCGGAAAGCTTTCCTTATTTTCAGAAAATTGGCACATTATTACAAGGGACAAATGGACACTACAAATAATAGACAAAGGATACAGGTTCCATTTCCACACATTACCGAAAAGAAAAGGCATGCCAGACCTGCCACCAAATCAAAGGGTAGAGGCTTTGAAACAAATCTCCAACTTAATGAAAATGAAAGCAATAGAAAAGGTTCCTCTCTCAGAACAAGGCCAAGGATTTTATTCCAGACTCTTCCTTGTTCCAAGAAAAGAAAAGCAATGGAGGCCTATTCTCGACTTGTCCGCACTAAGTACTTATCTCATTGTGCCAAAATTCAAAATGCTGACTCTACAGCAACTCCTTCCCATGCTGGTCAAGGGGTCTTGGCTGGTAACTCTGGACCTCAAGGAGGCATACCTGCATGTCCCTATCAGACAAAGCTGCAGAAGACACCTCAGATTTCTTGCAGGTTCAGAGCATTATCAATTCTCAGCATTGTCCTTTGGCTTATCTACTGCGCCCAGAGTATTCACGAAATGCCTGGCATCAGTAATTGCACACTGCAGACTTCAGGGGATGCAAATATACCAGATCTGGACGACTGCCTTATACAAGCGGACAGCCAACAAATTTTGGAAAAACACTTGAATTATGCCATCTACCTTCTTCAGGCCTTGGGATATACAGTCAACATTCACAAGTCAAGACTTGTACCATCCCAAAGAATAACTTTTCTGGGTGCGGATCTAGACACAACCACCCAAATGGCTTTCCTCACAGAAGAAAAACAAAACCAACTACCGGATTACTTCAAAAACCTGTCAAGACAAACTCAGCTGACTGCAAGGAAACTCCTGCAGGCCCTGGGTTACATGGCTTCTTGCATTCTTCTGATTCCTCAAGCAAGGCTACATATGAGGAAACTACAATGGTACCTAAGGAGTATATGGACTCAGCACAGACTCAGCTTGGAAACTTTGATACCACTCATCCCATGCCTTCAAAGGGAATTTCTGTGGTGGGCTCAAGCAAGCCAGTCAAACAGGGGTTTGCCCTTCAGCAAACCAATAGCCAGCCAAACCATTACAACGGACGCTTCAGACCACGGATGGGGAGCGCACATGGAGGGAAGATGCATTCAAGGACTATGGTCACAAAAAGAGCTACGCATGCACATAAACCAAAAGGAAATGCTGGCAGTGATACATGCTATCGAGGCCTTCAAGTTATTTCTACATCAAGGCCACCTGCTAATAAGGACAGACAACACTACAGTTATGTGGTACATAAACAAGCTAGGAGGCACCCATTCCTACCCTCTTTGCAGACTGGCGATGAATCTATGGGAGCTTTCCTTGACACTCAATATACAGCTGCAATCCCAGTTTGTACCAGGAAAGGACAATATACTGGCGGACAACTTAAGCAGGAACATCATGGATGCACACGAATGGATGCTGCACCCAGACATCTTCCATCAGATAACACAATCATGGGGGAGACCGGACATAGACCTCTTGGCCTCCCCACACAATCATCAGCTGGAGAAATTCTGCTCAAGGACATACCACCCACAAGCATGGAAAGTGGACGTCCTCTCTTTCAGCTGGAGAACTCTAACAGTGTATGCATTCCCACCTCTTCCATTAATGACCAAGGTCTTACTGAAGATCAGGGCAGAGCAGCCAAGATTGATTCTGATAGCTTCGGACTGGCCAAGGCAGCACTGGTACCCATTGCTAAAGAGCATGTCAAGGACGAAACCATGGCTTCTTCCACAATGGCCGCTTCTCCTGACACAGCACAATTACAAAACTCTGCATTCCAACCTGAAAACATTACAACTAGCTGCCTGGAAAATACCTTGACTCATCACCAGGATAAGCTATCCAAGAGAGTGAAGGATATCATCATGGAAGCTCGCAGGCCTTCCACAAGAAAGGCATACTCAGCAAAATGGAAAAGATTTCACACCTGGAGCACCTCAAAGGGCCTAGATGCAACAGTTATGAACATGGCACATATCCTGGAATATTTGGCAGAAATGCTCCACAATGGCCTGTCTTACTCTTCCATTAAAGTTCATGCTTCAGCAATTTCAGCAGAGTACAATACTGATCCACCTGTCTTCTCTCATCCTCTCCTAAGACAGTTTCTACGAGGAATTTAAATCATTTATCCCCAAGGAATCCACCAGTGCCTACTTGGGACCTTAACTTCGTGTTGGAAAAACTAACACTGCCTCCCTTTGAACCAGCAGCATCTGCAGAACTACAGTTCCTGTCTTGGAAGACTGCTTTCCTTCTGGCCATAACCTCAGCAAGAAGAGTATCTGAGTTACAGGCCCTCATGGCAGTACAGCCATTCCTTATCTTTCATCAAGACAGAGTCTCTTTGAGAACCAATCCTTCATTTATGCCAAAGGTGGTATCCAGGGTCTCCTTAAACCAAGCTATTCACCTGCCTACCTTCTTTCCAAATCCACAAAACAAAGGGGAAAAGCTTCTGCACACCCTGGACATACACAGACAGTTGCACTACTACTTGGACAGAACTAAAAGTAACAGAAAAACTGACCAGCTGTTTGTAGCATATGCTGCTAGTGCACAAGGAAAAGCAATTTCAAAGCAGACAATTTCTAAATGGATAGGAAACTGCATTCGCTTTTGTTACTCCTTTCATGGAAAAACTGTGCCAGCTAACATTAGACCTCATTCCACCAGAGCCACAGCCACCTCCACAGCCTTCTTAAGAGGGTGGCTACCAAGGACATTTTAGAAGCTGCTACATGGAGCTCCGTGCATACATTTTCCAGGCATTACAATTTACCTTTATATTCCAGATCCAGAGCAGGCTTTGCTACAGCAGTCCTGCAGGGCATTTTAGCTACACCATCCTTTACATAGATCCTCCACCCCCAGATTGGCTATGGTATTCTACCCATATGTGATGACTGCAGATGCATCCTTGAAGGACATAGTACAGTTTTGTACCTACCATAAATGTAGATGTCCAGTAGGTATGCATCTGCAGTCAGGTTTACCCTCCCTCCTTCCCCTCTGTGGTATTTCTTGGGTACTTATCCCTCTCATAGCTTGCTGGGGTTATCTATTATGGTGTATTTGTTTTATATATATATATATATATATATATATATATATATATATATATATATACACATATATACATATATATATTTTTATGCACATATATTTCTGTGCATGTTTGGAATTTATTGCATTCCTCCAAATTTAGCCTTCCTTAGAGGGCACCTGGCATCTGGGGCAAGAAAAACTGAGGAAGATGGCGTCGGCTGACGCTTTTATACCCCAGGCGCTCTGACGTCGGGGAAAGGGCGACATCAGCCGACGCCGGACCCAGACTTTGGAATCCGGCTGACTGAAGGGCTGCCTGAGGCAGGACAACCCATATGTGATGACTGCAGATGCATATCTATCGGACATCTACATTTATGGTAGGTACAAAACTGTACTGTCAGGCTTAGAGACAAGTATCCAATCCAGGATAGAGCAGGTATTTGTGGGTTTATGAAGAAAAGTGGGTGAAGAGATAAGTTGGGTGTATCCGTGTAGGTTTATTCTGGTTGTGGGAGAGTTAGAGATGAGGGTGAGCCAATTTATGTTAACATCACCTAGTATTATTGTTTCATTATGTATATTGTCAGACATCCACTGTAGGATTTGTTCTAAAAGGGGTATGTTCTCTCAAGAGGGTATATAGATGGTGACTATGGTTAAAGTTTTATGATTGTTGAGTTTGCAGTTGACAATCATGAGTTCAGCTGGGTGAAAGGGAGGGGGTTAATTGAGGGAGATATGCGTAGTAGGTGAGAGCACATAATGGCCACACCTCCTCCTTTTTCCTGCATTCTGTCTAGGCGTAGAATGCTGTAACCTGGGTGTAGAAATTCTTTGTCTACATTATGTGGTTTGAGCCATGTTTCAGAGATACTAACTATGTTGGGGGAGTACTGGGCTACCCAGGTTTGGAATTCAGTTTTCTTGTTAAGAATGTTATGTACGTGATTGAATAGAAAGAGAGATGTTTGAGACTAGATTTAGGTACCTGCTGAATTGTGTGTGAGATATAGGTAGGACTTGATGAATTAGAATGTAGGCCAGGGTTTGGGTGAATGTCACTTGAGAGTTGAAGGATGTTTAGTGGGAGGAAGAGAAGCGATGTAAAGGGGTAGGGTGAGTGAAATTTCTGCTTAATTCTGAGGAATGAGGGGAATTTTGGGGACAGTTTGATTTTGGGAAGATTGAATTCAGTACATGAGAAGAGTGAGGGAGAAAAGGAAACGGTGTAGTGGCTGCTCTTGTCAATTGTGTCATGAGTGGAGGTAGGAGAAGAGGGGAGGGGAGTAGATTTAGCTGAATGTGGTAGGAAGTGAGGTTGCTTAGGAGAAGAAGAAGTAAGAGTAAGAAAAGAGGGAGGAACACATTGGAGGATGACAGGAATATGAAAGGGGGTAGATGTTTGACAGAGAGAAGGTGTGAATAGGTGTTGATAATGGCTGACTTGAATGTACATATCAGGACAGACGCAACAGGATATGAGGACTGCCTGGGTCCACATGGGTGAGGAAACAGGAATAAAGAAGGAGATGCCATTCTAGACTTCTGTTTGGCAAATGGCTTGATAGTAGCCAACACGTGGTTCAAAAAGAGAGACACACAAGATCACATACAAGAGTGGCCAAGATGCAACTCAAGTAGACTTACTGCTAGTAAGAAAAGGGCACTGGAGTAGAATGAGTGATTGTAAAGTCATCCCCAGTGAAACAATCAGCCCACAGCATAAACCACTGACTGCCATAGTCAGCTGCAAACAATGGTCAGCGAAGGTACTATGGTCAACAGAGACCAGGATGAAGACCTAGAAGTTGACTGGAGAGAAGTCACAACAGTTCAAATAATTAGTCCAGGGCTGTAGCACCCTTGGAATAGGGGGAAATAAGTGGAGTTGAAGAAGAATGGCAGTGCTTCAAAAAAGCATGTATGAGGAATACAGAACAGAGGCGTGGCAGAGCCAGGTATGGAAGTAAGGCACATAAGGAAAGCTGGTGGTCGAATGCAGAACTCCAGGAAGTCATCAAAAGAAAATAGGAGTGCAGGAAAAAGTGGGAAATACAAAAGATAAACCAGGCTGGGAAGGAATACTGGTTGGCTAACAAAGAAGCTAAGAAAGGAGTTGCAATAGCAAAGAAAACGGCATTGGAGTGACTAAGTAGGTCACAGAAAGAAACTACATCAGGTTTGCAAGACAAACACATAAAGATAAATAAGATAGTCAGGCATCCTTCATAAGGGATGCCAGCAACAACCTGCTTACCAGTCTGTAGGATATCAAAAGCAGATCGAAGGAGTACTTCTGGCAGCTTCTGAATGAAGAAAACCTCACAGAAGTTGTACTGCTGCAGGCACAGCCTACAGTGAGAGAAGAGGAGCCCACCCTAGAAGAAGTAAGAACAGTACTAAGGAAAATGAAGTCAGGGAAAGCAGCAGGCTCAGATGAGGCCACTGCAGATATGATAAATGTGCTGTGTGAGATAGGGGAGAAATGGCTTCTGAGGGTAATCATAGCAGTGTGGAGAGAAAGGCATATCCCAGATAACTGCAGAATAAGCATACTCATCCCAGTGTACAAAAAAAGGGGACATCCACAACTGTGGGCAGTACAGAGGTTTCAAACTCTTGTCACACTGAATGAAAGTTCTGGCAAAGGTGAGTGATACACAGATACGAGAGTAGTAGAAAGTAAGATGAGAGATGAGGAGTTCAGATTCAGATCAGGATGCACCACAACTGACCCAATGTTTGCAGTGAGACAGATATTTGAGATGAATCTAGAGATGAGGAAAGAGTTTGGGCATTCCTAGACTTGGAGAAAGCATATTACAAGGTCCCAGGAAAGCTGATTTGGGCAGTACTGTGGTGGTTCAGTCTCAGAAACACTGGTAGAATTAGTGTAGGCTATGTACAAGTACCCAATGACTCGAGTACAAACAGTGTTGGGTCTTAGAGAAGGGTTCCCAGTGGGAGTGAGTGTGCACTAAGGTTTAACTCTGAGCCCACTGCTGTTCATATTGGTGATGGACTACTTTAGCAAACAGGTCAGAGGGGGACAGATCAACAAACTTGCTGTATGCAGAAGGTGTGGCATTACAGGCAGACTGAGCAAAAACTTCAGCAAAGGATAGGGGAATGGAATGCAAAACTGAAGGCACATGTGATGAAATTAAGTACAGATAAGACAGTGGTAATGGCAGCAAATTGGGGAATCAGAAGGAGCTGAGAATTGATATATATATTGATAGAAATGACGATAATGGAACAGGTTAACAGCTTCAAGTATTTGGGAGGGATGGTTGAGGAGAAGGGACGTCTGAATGAAGAGATCAAAGCTAGAATCAGAGGGGGGGCTACAGCCAACTTGCATAGAGTGTCAGGTGTAATGTATGAGAGAAGAATGCCAAAGAAGCTGAAAAATAAGGTGTACAAAACAGTGGTGGGATCAGTACTTTTCTATGGCACTGAAACCTGGGCAGTAAATGTAGAGTAAACAGCAGATGAGAACGATAGATGTGATGGAAATGACATGCCTGAGAAGGATAGTAGGATGCACACTGTGGGACAGTTGTAGAAATGAGGACATAATAACATAACCAAAGTAGCTTAATTTGCAGAAAGAGAATATATTACAATGTTTAGGCACATGTGCGGGAAAGCAGAAGACAATCTGGTGAAGAAGATTTGGGACAGACAGGAAGGAGGTAAGAGGAAGTCAGGGCATCCAGCAAAGAGATGGATGGATTGCGTGAGAGAAGATCTGTGACAGGCATGAGAGTTGAAGAAGGTAGGTAGATATATATATATATATATATATATATATATATATATATATATATACACACACACACACACACACACACACATATATATATATATATATATATATATATATATATATATATATATATAGATATATATACATATATATATATATATATATGTAGATATACATGTGTGTGTGTGTGTGTGTGTGTATAAGTATATATATATATATATATATATATATATATATATATATATATATATATATATATATATATATATAAACCCAGCCACTGGGGATGCACAACCATTGCATTTCTTTGTGCCGGTCCCAAGCCCGGATAAATGGGGAGGGTTGCATCAGGAAGGTCATCCGGCGTAAAACTTCGCCAAATCTTTTCATGCAGTCACCAGTTAATATTTCCATACCGGATCGGTCGAGGCCAGGGTTAACAACGGCCGCCACCAGTACTGTTAGCCAACAGGGTGCTGGTGGAAATTGCGCTACTGTTGGCCGAAGGAGGAGAAGAGGCAGAAGGCATGGCTGAAGGCAGGACGAGAGGAGAAAGGCTTAGGACTGTGGTAGTGAGGGTCGGAACTTTGAATGTTGGCAGTATGACTGGTATAGGGAGAGAGCTAGCTGATATGATGGACAGAAGGAAGGTTGGTATATTGTGTGTGCAAGAGACCAAATGGAAGGGGGAGTAAGGCTAGGTGTATCGAAGGTGGGTTCAAATTGTTTTATCATGGTGTGGATGGGAGGAGAAATGGAGTAGGAGTTATTCTGAAGGAACAGTATGCGAAGAGTGTTTTGGAGGTGAAAAGGGTGTCGGATAGGGTGATGTTTATGAAGCGGGAAATTGATGGTGTAATGATTAATGTTGTTAGTGCATATGCTCCACAAGTTGGGTGTGCAATGGATGAGAAAGAAAAATTTTGGAGTGAATTGGATGAAGTGGTGATGACTGTACCCAAGAGTGAGAGAGTGGTGATTGGAGCAAATTTAAATGGGCATGTTGGTGAAGGGAACAGTGGGTATGAGGAAATGATGGGTAGGTATGGTGTTAAACAAAGGAATGCAGAAGGTCAGATGGTAGTGAATTTTGTGAAAAGGATGGATATGGCTGTGGTGAATACGTATTTTAACAAGAGGGAGGAGCATAGGGTGACATACAAGAGTGGAGGAAGATGCACACAGGTGGATTATATCTTATGTAGGAGGGCCAGTCTGAAGGAGATTGGAGACTGTAAAGTGGTGGCCAGAGAAAGTGTAGTTAGGCAGCATAGGATGGTGGTTTGTAGGATGACGTTGATCAAGAAGAGGAGGAGGAGTGTGAGCGCAGCACCAAGGATCAAATGGTGGACATTGAAAAAGGGTAATTGTGAGGTGGAGTTCAGGGATGAGTTAAGACAGGCACTGGGTGGCAGTGAAGAGTTACCAAATAGCTGGGTAACTACAGCAGAGCTAGTAAGGAGGATGGCTAGAAAGGTGCTTGGTATCACATCGGGACAGAGGAAGGACGACAAGGAGACATGGTGGTGGAATGAGGAAATACAGAAGAGTATACAGGCAAAGAGGTTGCCAAAGAAGAAGTGGGATTGTCAGAGAGATGAAAAAGGTAGACAGGAGTATAAGGAGATGAGGTGCATGGCAAAGAGAGAGGTGGCGAAGGCTAAGGATAAGGCATATGAAGAGTTGTATGAAAGATTGGACACTAAGGAGGGAGAAAAGGACCTGCACTGATTGGCTGTACAGAGGGACCGAGCTAAGAAAGATGTGCAGCAGGTAAAGGTGATAAAGGATAATGAGGGAAACATACTCACAAGCGAGGAGAGCGTGTTGAGGAGATGGAAAGAGTACTTTGAGGGGTTGATGAATGAAGAGAATGAGAGAAGGTTGGATGATATAGGGATAGTGAATCATGAAGTACAGTGGATTAGCAAGGAGGAAGTAAGCATAGCTATGAAGAGAATGAAGAATGGAAAGGCTGTTGGCCCAGATGACATACCTGTGGAAGCATGGAGGTGTTTAGATGAAATGGCAGTGGAGTTTTTAACCAGATTGTTTAATGAAATCTTGGAAAGTGAGAGGATGCCTGATGAATGGAGAAAAGGTGTTTTGGTACCGATTTTTAAGAATAAGGATGATGTGCAGAGCTATAGTAACTACAGAGGGATTAAATTGATCAGTCATAGCATGAAGTTATGGGAAAGAGAAGTGGAAGCTAGGTTAAGAAGGGATGTGATGATTAG